>NW_024412453.1:119481-227854 GCF_014898765.1 Herpailurus yagouaroundi
TCCATCCATCCATCCACCCACCTGTCCCTTCCTCCTTCCCTCCTTCCATCCTGCCTTCTTTTCCCCTCCCTCCCCCTCTCCTCCCTCCCTCCCTCCTCCCTCCCTCCTTTCCTTCCTTCCTTTCCTTCCTTCCAGCAAATATTTTCTGAGTACCTACTATGTGCCAGGCTCTGGGCACACAGCAATGAAGAAGTATCGTGCCCACGTTACTAATACCCAGCTGCCAACTAGACAGCTCTACTGGGCTGTTCCCAGGCTCCTTGATTCACCAAGACCCAAATCAAACTCTGCTACCCCCTGCACCATGAAACCCACTCTTTTCCTCTAGGACCCCTGCCAAGATAGTAGCCGTCAGCAAAATCAGAAATTCAGGGATTCCTAGACTCCTCTCCTTCACTCTTCACAGAGGCAAGTCCATCCCACTGGTTCTCCCTCTTGCATTCATCTATACCCTCCCTTCTGCACCACCGTCCTGGTTCAGGCCGTTATAATTCCATTCCAGTTTCCCAGCTCCCAGCGAGGAGATGGTCAATCTCCGCAGTTCAGCCACATTGTGCGCCCTGGATCTTTTTTCCACTCTTCCTGCCGGGCTCTGTGCCCCAGGAGGCTGATTTCCGTGGGCTCTATCACCTGGCCTCCTTTGCTGTCTGGCATCCAGTCACATTTGGCCAACGGGAGGAGCCTGCAGGAGATCAGAGGGTGCGGAAGGGTAGCCGAGGTATTGGAGGTGTTCCTATTTCCCCTTGCCCCTCACCAGCCCTGCTCTTTCGCTGCCTCCCTGGGGTTCCGGAAGTGGCTGCACTCTTCTGGGCCATGGCTCTGCAGAGTTCGGTAACACTGCTCCCTAACCCCTTCAGCCTTGGAGTGACTGTGCCCACGATAGCTAGACTCCAGGGGCTCCACCAGCCCTTGGTGCACCGAACGCAGCAGAAATCTCAGGAAACAGTCTCTTTATTAAATTACCTTAAATTCTTTTTTTTTTTTAGAATTTTTTTAATGTTCATTTATTTCTGAGACAGAGAGAGACAGAACATGAGCAGGGGAGGGGCAGAGAGAGAGGGAGACACAGAATCGGAAGCAGGCTCCAGGCTCTGAGCTGTCAGCACAGGGCCCGACGCGGGGCTCGAACTCACGGACCGCGAGATCATGACCTGAGCTGAAGTCGGGCGCTCGACCGACTGAACCACCCAGGCACCCCCAGATTAGCTTAAATTCTTAAATTCTCCTTTTCATGCCAGAATGTTGACTCACAAGGCATCCCACAGTCAGGATAAATTCCACGTGACACACTATTGGGATTATTCTCCCAGTTGTTTAGTTTCCCTCCTCTGTTACTGGAACTCTAGATGTGCAAGTACTTTGATTTTTTTCTGCATAAGTTTAAGCAGCTTTCCCAGGAGAGAGGTTTCCCTGGGTCTAGCTCTCTGCTCTTTCAAACAACAATTTATTTTTATTTTTTAAAATATTTATTCATATATTTCTGAGAGAGAGAGAGAGAGAGAGAGAGAGGCAGAAAGACAGGGAGAGAGAGAGAGAATCCCAAGTAGGCTCCATGCTGTCAGCACAGAGACCAATGCAGGGCTCAAACTCACAAACTGTGAGATCGTGACCCGGAATCAAGAGTGAGATGCTTAACCTAATGAGCCACCCAAGCACCCCTCAAACAGTAATTTAAAAAATTCTTTTTTCCTCTGGGACACCTGGCTGGCTCAGTCAGTAGAACATGAGACTCTTGATCTTGGGGTCTGTGAGTTCTAGCCCCATGTGGGGCGTAGTTTGTCTTTAAAACAAATTTTTTTCTGTAATGTTTATTTTTAACACACAGAGTGTGAATATTGGGGTCAATGTGGTCTCCTAGATAGAATCTCTCTAGGTCAGATCCTCGACGTGGGATGGCTGGTGCATGGAAGACGGATCTTTGCAAAAGTTTTTGACAGTGGTTTGTTTGGCTGTTCTCGATTTTGTTTTTTCAAGGCTTTAGGTAGGATTGTGTGGGAAAGCCTGCGAATCTCTCTCCTAGTGAAACGATTTGTCAAGGCTTCTTCCAGA
Source organism: Herpailurus yagouaroundi (assembly GCF_014898765.1). Classification (NCBI taxonomy): domain Eukaryota; kingdom Metazoa; phylum Chordata; class Mammalia; order Carnivora; family Felidae; genus Herpailurus; species Herpailurus yagouaroundi. The sequence goes on from NW_024412453.1 coordinate 121,531, forward strand.
AAAAGGGAGTCACGGTGCGCCCTCTGGTGGCTGCTTTCTCCACTTACAGGCAAATAGGTCCAGGCCTAAAAGACCCCAAACCCATCAAGGGCTAGAAAAGCCACAGCAAAGGAGGGTTGCGCTCTCGCCGCCGCTGGCTGGGCAGTTTCAAGGCCACTCCCCACCACCTTGCAAGAGTACTTTTAACACTGTAATGCAAGAGTGACCAAAGGGAGCCTCTTTTCTTTTCTTTTTTCTTCTTTTCTTTTCTTTCCTGTTTTTCTTTTCTTTTCTTTTTTCTTTTCTTTTCTTTTTTTCTTTTCTTTTCTCCTTTTCTTTTCTTTCCTTTTCTTTTTCTTGGTCTTAAAAAAAAAAGGCCATATGGAGGCATAATTGCTGCATAGCAAACCATGCATTAAGTGCCCAGCGGGCGCCCCCGTGTGGCTCAGTATCGTTCCTGTATTTTACCGACACCTCAGTGGGGACTGGGGCCATTCTCCGTCATCGAGCACGTCACTGTTTCTGCAGTGAGACTGCAGAACTTTTCACGCTATAAATAAGACCCGTGAATAGCCTCAAATCAATTTTGCACCAAGCGAGTTTGCTTACAAACTCACCAAAAAGAATTTGGTCTTTCAGAGCCTCCTGGATTTCGGAATGATAGACTCAGATTGTATCTCTATTTTACAGCCGAAGAGGCAGAAATATTAAGTATCGTGTACAAGGCCACCCAAGAAAGCATTCACGCCCTGCGTCGTCCCTGTCTGCCGGCCATGAACCACGTAGTCTCCCGGGGACCGGGGAGCCGGAAGTAAGCAAAACAGACAACCGCTTTCTCTTAGGAAGCTGGTGTTCTCACACAAACACTGTATGTGAGTGTTCACAGCAGCCTTATTCACAACAGCCAAAAAACGGAAACGACCCAACTGTCCAACTGATGAAGGAGAAACAAAATGTGGTCCATCCATACAATGGTGTATTGTTCAGCCATAGAGGGTATGAAGTACTGATACGTGGATGAAACTTGAAAACATCACGCTCAGGGAAATTTCTGCTGAGCCAGACACAGAAGGTGTCACCATACGTGCTGTGAGACGTAGAGGGTTTTATAAGAAGTGTCCAGAACAGGCAGATTTATATAAAGTGGATTAGTAAGTTGCCTGGGGCGGGGCGGTTGGAGGGGAAATGGACGATGATTGCCATAAGGGCGACAGAAGGACGCAAATGTCCTAAACTCGACTACAGCCACGAGGGCACCACAGCCCATTAACAAGCTCTTGATAAAGCTGTTTTAAGGAGCGGATGCTCTTGGAGGTGGGGACAGATTAGCACAGACAAAAATGCGGTCAATCCTTCCCAGAAGTCACCACCCACTGGACACATACACTTGAAACAGTTCTAGTTTTGCTGAGCACTGGTTTCCTACCTACCCGGCATCCAGATACTCACCAATCGTTCCGGCCCAGCGTCCACACGCTTTCTATTAGGAGACGGTCTCACTCTGGGATGCATTAGTCAGGGTATTACAGAAAAAGAATGAAAACAATAGAATTGTGTATATATCGAGAGTTTTTTTAACTTTTTAAAAATATCTATTTATGTTGAGAGAGAGGGAGAGAGGGAGCATGAGTGGGAGAGGTGCAGAGAGAGAGAGAATCCCTAGCAGGCTCTGTGCTGACAGCACAGAGCCTGATGCAGGGCTCGAACTCACAAACCATGAGATCATGACCTGAGCCCAAATCAAGAGTTGGACGCTTGGGGCGCCTGGGTGGCTGAGTCAGTTAAGCGTCCTACCTCTGCTCAGGTGGTGATCTCATGGTCTGTGAGTTCAAGCCCCGCATCAGGCTCTGTGCTGCCACCATCAGAGCCTGGAGCCCGCTTCAGATTCTGTCTCTCCCTCTGTCGGCCCTTCCCCCCCACTCGTGCTCTGTCTCCATCTCTCAAAAACGAATAAACATTGAAAAGGAAAAACAAAACAAAACAAAAGAATTGGATGCTTAACTGAGTCACCGAGGCATCCCTAAGACTTTAAGTAATCTCTACACCTAACATGGGGCCCAAGCTCACAACCCTGAGGTCAAGAGTCACTCACTCCACCGACTGAGACAACAAGGTGCCTCCAAAAGGGATCTGTTTTAAGGTACTGGTTCACATGATTGTAAAGGCTAGCAAGTCCAAAACCTGCAGGGCAGCTCAGCAGGCTGGAGACCCAGGAAAGGGGTGCATTTCAAGTTCAAAGACTGCTCCTGTTGCTCAGGGGAGATCAGCCTTTTCGGTCTAGTCAAGCCTTCAACTGATTGGATGAGGCCCACCCACATGGAGGACCATCTCTCTACTCAAAGGCTACCGATTTAAATGTCAGTCTCATCCAAAAACACCCCCACAGGGGCGCCTGGGTGGCGCAGTCGGTTAAGCGTCCGACTTCAGCCAGGTCACGATCTCGCGGTCCGTGAGTTCGAGCCCCGCGTCAGGCTCTGGGCTGATGGCTCAGAGCCTGGAGCCTGTTTCCGATTCTGTGTCTCCCTCTCTTTCTGCCCCTCCCCTGTTCATGCTCTGTCTCTCTCTGTCCCCCCCAAATAAATAAATAAATAAATAAACGTTGAAAAAAAAATTAAAACAAAAACAAAAATACCCCCACAGAAACATACCAAGCTGACACATAAAATTAACCATGCCGGATTCCATCCTGTTTATTCTGAAACTCCACTCTCAAATATGGATCTGGAACTTCCCCTTCTGGTTTCCAGAAACTCCGTTCCCTGCCTCTTCCAAGCGGGGCTCCTCTGGGCGGGTTGCACTCTTATCCGCGCATGCTCCCTGGCCTGGCCAGGGCTCCCACTGCAAGCCCCTCTCCGGCTCAAGCTCTTTCTCCCACTGCCATTCGTGCCCACCGCCCAGCTAGCTGTCCTTCTAGAAGAGCAGGATGGCTCAGAAGCGGCTCCCTTTCCCGGGTTCCCACAACCCCCCCTGAAGCTCCAGGAACCGCCTGGGAGACTGCATCTTCCCATCCCTGAATAGGGACCGATTCTACTTTTCTCAGCCAAGCCTTGTGTGTGTGTGTGGGGGGGGGGGGTGTCTGTTCCCCAGGGCTGTGACCAGAGTAGCAGGATGTCCCCAGCCCCCTTGTGGGGAGTGTGAGGGGCCAGGCAGGAGGGCAGGGCCTCGTGGACCACGGAAGCAGCTTGGGGTCCGTGCCCAGTGCAGGGGGACCACCCCCCGGGGGCGAGGGAAACCTGGAGCTTTTTAAAGGAGTAACACCCCCTCACAGGCGAATGCAGCCTTGCCCCGGCAGGTGTGTCCCCGCCACGTCGCGCGGGCCATCTCTAATTCCCCCCCTGACTTGGGCCGAATCACACCAGAATCGAGCAGATTTGTGTGTGAGGTTTTTATAGCTCCTGCTTTTTTACGGCAAGTGGCACTGATTTTCCACACAGTGATGACATCGCCAATTTTCCTTCACCAAGCGATTGTTTTAAAAAGTTGGTCTTAGGGGTGCCTGAGTGGCTCAGCCGGTTGAGCGTCCGACTTTGGCTCAGGTCATGATCTCGCGGTTTGTGAGTTCGAGCCCCGCGTCAGGCTCTGGGCTGACACCTCAGAGTCTGGAGCCTGCTTCGGATTCTGTGTCTCCCTCTCTCTCTGCCCCTCCCCTGCTCACTGTGTCTATCCCTCTCAAAGGTAAATAAACATTAAAATAGAAGATAAGTTGGTTTTAAAAACTACAAAGTCAGTGGAGACTCAAGGTGGTTCAGTGATGTGGTAATGTAACAGGGGGTCTGAGTTGAATTCAGCCTACAGACTGTTCAAGACCCAGGGGCATTTAAAGCTTGTCTTTTTTTTTGTCTTCTGTGAGTTGGTTGGACCGCGGTACAGCCTCCCTCACTATCCGAAGCTGGGCCCTCATCTACCAGCAGGTCTGGGTGCTCCCCTACCTGGTAGGTCAACAGCCAGCCAGGACAGGGGCATCCCCAAGGCTTGGACCGGGCTCCCGGACTAGGGGAATCACTCTCTTGCCCCTTTGCTGGAGCTCAGTCTCTGCCACCCAAGCTGACCCAAGTGGGGCTGCTGGGGGCCTCACCATGGCTTACCTTTTGCAAGCATCAGAACAGGGCAACTGGCTTTTTAAAACACTGTGGATGAAAACAGCGACAGTGCAGAATGCAACACTCACATGTTTTTTTGAGCCGAAGGTGCAGAGCTTAAACCTGTGCACCCCAATCCCGAGGAGATGCACTTCTCCGCCCTCTGCTTAATTTTGGGGGTGTGTTGGTGGGGGGTTTGAGGGTTGCTGCGCTATGCTTTGTTTCCTGTTTCAGGGCCACGTTGGGGCGCTCTGAATGAAGGTCAAGTGAGACAACGTGTGCAAAGCACTGGGCATGCGGAGGACCCTTGAGTTACCATCACTCTTGTTCCCCCTTCCCCGTGACCTTGCAAATGTCTGCTCGGAGGAGGGCCTGCCAGGGCCAGAGGCCAGGTCTCCAGAAGGGGCTCCCAAGGCTCGCTAGGGTTGCGATTCCGGCTCCTGTCCTGCGACCCCACCGCCCGCACCTGAATTTAAGGGCTCCACAGGAGAAGAGCGAAACTCTGGGGAAGAGGGAGGACGGCACAGAGCCAGTGCTCCGGGAAGTGGTGTCTCAGCCCAGCGGTGAGCCAGCTTGCTGGGTGCGGCTTCCGTTTGTCCTGGATCCGAACATCCGCCCCCTTCACCCCAATCCCCTATCTTCACACTGTTCCCTCCATACCCTTTAACCTGAATTTGACCCCACCTTGTCAAGAACTTCACCCCGACCTTCCCTGGTACAACCAGTTTAACAGGGAGGCACCATTGCAATTTTTGGTCCTCGAACGTCAATGGGCAACAGCGTTTACGCCTTCCGGTGTTTACTGAGCACCGACCACGTGACTGGGCACGTGGCTTCCACAGGCGAGCCGGAGCTCACACAGTGGCCTGGCCCAGAGCCTCCGGATGATGACCAGGGAGGGGATGAGGATTTTGTAGCAAGCGGCAATGGCAGGGGGAGGGGCGGAGGTGAGGCGAGCTCAGCAGGACCGTCCTCGAGGGTAGGTAGGGTGGGAGTCGTTGGGCAGGCCCGCTTGGGAACGGCAGCACCAAAGCAGCAAAGCAGAGCAGCTCAGGACATCCAGGGCCCGGCACGCGTCCAGGGGCACGGGAGCCACGCGACTGTGGCCAGCGGTCCTTACGAACGCACGACGGGAACGGTAAAGCATTTAGGCCGCCTCCCCCAGGCAGGCGGCGACTCGAGGCCGTGGGGCCAGCACGGGGCCCGGGGACACATCAAGGTCGGGCCCGGACTGAGGCCCGAGCGCCTGAGAAGGGTTACGGAAGACTGAGGAACACGGTCGCTCGGGAAACGGGAGCTGTAGTAACGGAAGGACGGGCCAAAACTCAAGACCACTTTTTCATTTTTTAAATCAAACACTTTATTTTCCACATAACAAGCGCAAAAAACTCCCAAACACTTTAACAATACAATTAACGCAGTTATGAATTCAATTATAGATACTACTCAGAGCCCCAAAAGGTCAATCAGCTTAACGTCCCAAACATTTCCAAACGTGGTTTTTCAAAGCTACCTTTGGTTTTTGGAAAAACCAGTATGGAAGTCAATATACACTGAATGCACTGAACATTCGCTCATAGGAAGGTGTCCAGTGGCGGCTCACACCCGGCAAGCTGGAGCGCGATTTGGAGTCCTCCACGGAAATACACGCGCAGGTTTGCCCCCGAGCTCCCGCGGCCGGGACAGAGGGCCGTGAAGGGGGGAGAAAAAGGCCAGTCCAGGTTGTGGCGTTTCTCGTTTTGTAACAGAGGTATGAGTTTGACACTAGAACACTGTCAAGTCATTAAGCTTCATGTTCCAAACGGTCTCTTGCTGAGGCTTGAGGTGGGCACAAATGGTGGGGAAGATGAAGTCACAGAAGAGCTTTGAGCAACCAGATCCCAAAGATGCTCAAAGAGGGTAGGGAGGAGCAAGCTACAGTTTCCCATTGTTCTCACATTATTTCAGGGTGAAATTGTGGAGAAGTTCGGATAGAATGTTCAAATATTTGCTTAGATTTTTACTCGGTTGCTCTATGAGGACCCTCATACACAGCAACGTTGAAACGTTCATTGTAAAAAAAGAGCGTACAAATAAATTCACAAAAAAGAGACAATTAATGTTGAGCAGCCAAAAAGTCATGGTTTATTATATTGGGAGGGATTTCATAATTCAAACACAACCAAACTGTACATTTTACAATCACATTCTATTTGTAAACAGTTAAAAGCCACTGACTTCTTTTGCATCTTAGGACACAAACAGTTAGCATCAAGGCAATGAAATGATGGCAAATTCTGCGCTGTTAAAATGTTTACCCTCGTTTGGCCCGTCTTCTTTGACTAAGCAAGCATTATAATACCATTTGTGGGCAAAAAAAGGGGGGGGGGCGAGGAGAGAAAGGAAGTTTAAAAACGGTGTAACTCGTTAGTTTGCAACAACATTTAAAATCTTTATACAACGAACAATTCTGTGAGCCCAATACCTTGGCTACAGTATGCATAGTTACTGATTTCGGCTTTAAGGTACAACAGTTCAACATTAACACAGTCACAAGAGAGCAGAAACAGAGAGCCACTTGATGGGATTACAAAAATTATTATCACCTATTGATTATTAGCAAACCATCATCACTCACTAATAAAAAGACAGCATCTGAAAGCAGAATGTCGACTCCAGCTTCAAGCGTTTTTTTTGTTTTTTCTTTTTTATTTTTTTTTATTTTTGGCAGAGAAAATTCTTGAACAGAGCAATGTGTAGTATCAGTGCTAAAAGTCGGGGTTTTCTTTTTTTCCTATAAGAAACTACAAGGAGGTTTTTTTTTTTTTTTAATTTTTTATTTTTTTATTGTTTCCTAACTGGGGAACTGGTTTTCCTGAGAACCATGCTCTTCGATTTAGGACAGGAATAGAAAAACAAAAGAACATGGCCAAATGCTGCTCCTTTTTCCCAGAGATAGAAAGCATCTTGTAAATCATCCTCCATTTTTTTTTTTTTTTGTCTTTTACATTTTTTTTAAATGATGGAAGAGTAAACATTTTTTTTTTTTCTCAAAAAAACAAAAAAATCTGTAAACAAGAAGGTTCAACGTGGGAACCTTCAAAACAAAATGGAAAGCCTATTCAAAGTGCAGGGCCCGTCCTGGGTGGCAGGGGGGGCTGCAAGTCACAGCTGTGGCCACAGTTTTTCAAACTGCAGAGCGAAATTCTTTAGTTTTAGAACATGAAAACACTGGTGCAATACTTTCATTATAGTCCTAAGTCAGCATCAGAACTCGATGTTTTAAACTCCACAACACCACAATAAGGTAGGCAAACATCAAGGCATAGTAGAGAGCGCACACCTTTTAAGAACGTCCTTGAGTAAACATTTACACTGGAACAGCTGCCCCCCCATATTGCCGATGAGACGGAGAGAACATCATTCAGTGCAAAGTTAAAAGCTCATACATTATCAGCCCAAAAAAATGGTTTTGCCAAAAAAAAAAAAAAAGGAAAAGAAAAAAAAGAAAGGGGGGGGAAGAAAATGAAAATGGGGTAAGGGACGGGGAGGGAAACAAGGCAGGCAAAAAATAAAAAAACAAAAAGAAACCAAACCCAAAGGCTAAACATGATGACTATACACGTGAGCTCATTCTATACGGTTTAGCATGTATGGCGCTATTTGGGAGTGTAAATAGATAGATACCTTTTCACATTATAATATTGGCCTGCATGATTCAAGTATTCAAACTGATATGTTTCAGGGAAAACAAAGTGGAAAATGTGCAGAGAATAGCTGTTCCCACAGGTGGCCCCTGGCTGCAGGCGGCGAGCCCAACTTAGTGCTCCTTTCTTTCGCGTCTTGAGGTCACAGTTCGTGAGTCTGCGTCTACGCGCTACATGGACTCTCCACCCCCACCCAGGTGGTCAACAGAAAGAAAAGCATTAATGGGGGACGGGCTGCTCATTCCCCGGGGGTCGCTGCTGCTGGGAGGCCCCCACAGGCTTGTGGAATAATGGGGGGCCCCCCAGAGTGAAGTGCCGTGAAGGTCTCCACAGCTCGTTCCCGACAGCCCAGCACCATTCCAGTGATTGAGATCGGTCCGGCTGGAGAACGAGTGCGAACAGTCGAGGGAGCCCAGCCGGCTCTGGCTGGACCCAAGAGACTGCCAGCCGGGAGAAGGGGTCAGAGACTGACTTTGTGCAAAGAAACGGCTGATCTCCTCTTCACTGGCAAACTCAGCAAGAATAGTAGTGTTCCCCAATACACACCTGGAGGGAAGAGACACGGGGCGTGGTGAAAACTCAGGGCGTCAAGGGGTCTGACCCCAAGTGGGGGGAGAACTCAGCCTCTGCTCCAAGGGTCAGGGGAGGCGGGGAGGCGGCGACAGGCCGGCTGCCGGGGCGAAAGCTGCCCCGGGAGTGTGGCTGTGCCACCAAGACCAAGGCTCCGGTCTCCTACAGGCGACTGAAGAGGTCTGGGGGCCACTGTGGCGGAAGACGTTTCGCCTCCGAGTACTGACCCGGGAGCCCGACTCACGGCGAGGCTGCCGCCCTGTGAGGCGCTCTCACCGCGGGGCCCCGCACGCGGGCCCGGAGACGCTACACAGTGTCATCGGCTGTGCCCTCGCACAGAGAACCCCAAACTCTTGCATTGTGAGGACGCTTTGCGGGCGTCCTGCACCGGCCGGAACTTACATGTGCAGAGACTTCTGTGCCTTCACTACCTCTTCTTTTGAGCTGTAACGGACCAGAGCATTTCCATGTGGGAGGTTCAGGTGGAATGTTATCAGTGGGCCGTGCTGCATGCACAGAGTACGCAGAGTTGAGCCATCGATCTAGGAGACAGTGTGGGGAGCCGCCCGTCAGACCAGCGCCACGGGGACCATCCAGGGAGGCTGTCCCCGGCTGGGACGCCGCTGCTCTCTCTCCTGCTGCCACTGGTCACTGGGGCTCACTGCTGTGATGGGGTACAGTGCCCCCCTCCCCACCTCCACTGGTCCCAGAGCCGTACCTCTGTGGCCTCTAGACTCCTGGACACTCCCCAGATCCCCACTTCCTTAGTTAGCCATATGCCCCTGCTGTGGCTTCGTGTCTTCTCTCTTCCCTGCCCTGAGGACAGGATTCATCAAGGCACTGCTCCCTGGGAGAGGAGGGGGTGGGCTCTTAACATCCGGCCTCCAGAGGAGGGTGGTCCGGGGACTAAGGAAATGTTCTAGTCTGAGAGGGTGGACCAGGGTTTCTCGAGTGCAGGAAGGACCAGGACCACCTGCTCCAAACTGCTTCAAATGCCCTTACGAAATGCAGACCCCGAGGAACCTGTACTTCGGTTGGCTCCTGGGTACATTTCACAGGGTAAAAAAAAAAAACAACCAAGGTCGGACCATAACCTGCCTGAGGCATCTGAAGATCGTGCCCTGTTGTGTCCTCTGCCCGGCCTTGACATCTGCTTTGTCCCACTTAGCGGGCCTGGGCAGAACCTCCTCTCAAAGCAGACTGGACCCCTTTGCTCCTGTGCCGGCTGGCGTGTGCCCAGCAGCCAGGATGCCTGGAACTCTTACCTGAGGTGTAAGGTTCTTTAGAACAAGCCAATTTGTTATTCTCCCTGAGCTGCTCTCACCCCAGCTGGAACCTAAGGACAAAAAAGGGCGAGTCAGTTTTCCAAGGCTGTGGCCTGAATGTCTTTTAGGACACACACTTCCCAGTCAAATGACAGCTATTCAGGAGCATCACCAGGGCCCGTGGCGCGCATCACTTCCCTCTTACCTGCACTCGTACACGGGGCGCTCTTCCCCCAGGCTCAGAATGCCAGCTCACCCCAGCTCTGACTGGGCCTGACTTCCTGGGACACGTGGCTCTGCCTCTGGGGAGAGTGAGCTCAGACAGCCCCCAGCTCATCACTTGGCAGGCGGGTGAGGTACAACAGGCGAGATCCCTTTGCGACCTTTTCAACTGTAAAGCTAAAACTACCTCAAAAGGGTGCTCTCTGGGAAAGGCCTCAGTTTGGGACGACCTCGGGTATCCTTCCATGACTCTGCATACCTGTCGTACAGAGCGTGAAGCTCTAAGGGGACTTAAAAGCTTGCAATCGGTATCCATCGACAGATGATGGATAAGGAAGATAAGGAAGAGGTGGTTATACACACAACGGAATATTACTTAGCCACAAAAAAGGAAGAGATGCTGCCGCGTATGGATGGCAACAACACGGATGGAGCTAGAGAGTACGATGCTTAGCGAAATACATCGGACAGAGAAAGACAAACACGTATGATTTCGCCCATATGCAGAATTTAAAGAACAAACAAACGAACACACAAGGCAGAACCAGACCTATACGTACAGAGAACAAACCGCTGGCTGCCATGGCAAGGGGCGGAGGTGGGCAACTTGGCGGGCGGGGGGGGGGGGGTAGGCATAGGCTTCCAGCTGTGCAATGAATAAGGCACAGGAAGGAAAGGCACAGCATCGGGGACACGGTCAGCGGCACCGGAACAGCATATGGGGACAGACGGTCGCCACACCGGTGGTGAGCAGTGACGTGCAGGATTGCTGCATCATACGTCCTGCACCAGAAGCCACTGCAGGGCTGTGTGTCAGCTGCACTTCAGTTACAAAGAGAAAGCTTGCAATGGCCCAGACGTTCCCGCTTCTGCCTGGGGGGGCCAGGAGCCCCGAGCCTGGCCTTCCGGCTCAGCCCCAGGGCACCCGCTCCCAGAACTAAGACATGCTCAAGTCATCCCTACGGGTATCCAGGGTGCCTCACAGAGTCTCCAGTATGGCTCGGGAAGATGCGGCGGGACAGGGCTCCTGCCTGCTCCTTTCTCCCCCTGCATCTCTAGTGACTCCGCCCAGGAGCACTTGCGCCCCGGGCACATGCTATTCCCTCTGCTCTGCGTGGCTTATTCACCCTCAACTGCACCCACCCTCATAAGGGGGTGGGGGTGGGGGTCCCGGGCCACTTTCACCAGCTCCCCTCCCTGGGTACTGCCACCAGCCACTTGGCCACGCCCAGCCATGCCTGGGGTCTGAAAGATCCACTCACACACCCGACACCAATGACATTCATTGGCATTTAGCAGCTTGGAACACATTCAAGTGTTCTTTTCATGTAATTAAAACTCCCCCCCACCCAAAGTCCCCCCAAGTGAAACACTGCCAAGCTTTCTTTCAGCCAGTCACGGGTGTAAAGATCAGAAATCACTGGGAGGTTTTACTACTCTTTTCAGCCTAGAGATGCGAAGGCTGCTACAGTTCTGGGCCTGGGGGAGAATGAAGACTGGAACTGTATTTACTGGTAGAATCGGTACACAGCTCTGAATTAAATCTGTGGCTGTGTGAGTGTGTGTGTGTCAGGGCGGGGACACAACGCCCGTCCAAATCCCGTGCTAGGGGAAGGGAGGAGGGGAGGCGTGTGTGGCGGTGTCCTGGGACAGGCTGCCCCGTGCCTGCTGGCCCCACGGGGTTAAGTCAGCACCGCCTTTCACCCTCATGTGCCCCTGCTGAAACAGCAAAGGTCAGCATCATCTGGATCACAGGCCAGGCTTCCCTGAACAGGGCCCAGTTTGCAAAGCCAGGCGGGCTGCTTCCACCTTGCCCAGCCCCTACGTGTCTTTGTGACACGGCGATCCTCTGCGGGCTGCTGCGACCCGGAAGCTGTCGTACGGTTTCAGATGCGTTCCTGAGGAACCTCTCAAAGAGAGGGGATGCCCGTTTCGTGAACCGTGCCACTGACTGTTGTGTGTGTTTGGGTGTAAGTGTTCCTAAGTAAACCAGACACAAAGTAAAATTTAAGAGTGACAAAGACATGGAAGTTGCGGAAGATGGCGATGACGGAGAACCGTGTGTTTATTTAAGGTCTAATCCTGCTCCACAGAGGGTAACGCAATATATGCTACTTCGGTCTCTGTTAAACTCAACTGTTCGTGCCGGTTCTTGTTCAGCAAATAAAGCACACGAGACCACCCTGCACATCTCCTCCATCTTACCTGGGGTATACCTGGCGTCAGAATTTCCCCATCCTCCACCTACACGAAGGGGAGAGTTATCCCACGTAGACAAGGGTGGCTTCTGACCAGTCAGTCCCGGAGGTGGGCGGGACGGAGCAGTGATGTTTTTAGGTGGTAAAGGGACCTTCCACAGCTCATGAGCCAGAGAGGTGTTTGTAACTGAACCAGGAGACCATGTCAATTTGGAATCACTATTTCTGGCTACTCACAGGGAGAAAACACAGCAGAGAGGGGGGAAGATAATACTTTTAGAAAAGAGAAAATTTAAATAATGATAGCATCCATTCTCCCACGAAAAGCAAACCAATCAAAAGACTGTCAAAAATCCCCAAATCAAACTAAACAGCCCAAAACCCACAAAAACCAAAATGAAACTGCTCCCTTGACTCAAAACAATTCAGACCATTCATCTAATATTCTTAATAATTTCAAGACTTGTGAAATTCTTAGCCCAGTGTACATTACTGTAATCGAAACTGAAACAAAGCTAAAAACACTCTGAATTACACTAAAATAGCAACTGGGAGCACATTCCCTTCATGACCATAACTGAGCCACTCGACACCGCCACATGGATCATTACATAGATTTTAGAACTCTCTGGTTTACACACAGGAAAAAGGACCACAATAGTAGTCAGGCGGTCGTCTCAGGGGGCCTCCACCGCAGACGTTCACTGGGGGCCTGTGTGCGCTAAGCGCCCAGCTGCTGGGCACTTGGTGTGTGCTCTCTCTCTAGTCCCGACACACATCCTACCGAGGAGCACAGAGGTTAAGCAACTTGCCTATGGGTCCCGCACACAGCCAGGATTCAAACCTAGGCCTGTGTGGCTTAAAAAAGAAAGGGGGGAAAAAAAAGCCAGCAAGCTCACTTCCTGAAGCATGCAGCCTCGTGGCAATCGGGGTGTGCGGGATCAGGCACACGGTAAACTATTTCAAAATAATGCTAAAAAACCATGGGGGGGGGGCGGGGGTGCAAGAGGATGGAGAATTTTATAACTTCTGTCACTGTCCACCATTTTTCTACTTGATTCATAACGTGCACGTCCTGTAAGTCAGCGTGACTTTGAGTGTGGTCAGAAGACTGGTCACAACAGTTTCCTACTGGTGTGTGACAGCTGAGTACAGAAATTCAGAGTGAGTGTCTGTAAACTGACAGCAACGTGACATTGCCACAACTTGCACTTTTCCAGCAACTCCAAATTCAGGTTTACTACACTTAATAAAATTATCAGTCTGTGAAGGATTAGAAATTACAAAAATAAAAGCTTCTTCATTGGAGAAGCGCTTTGAGAGAAAGCGCACTAACTAAGCTGGCTCTCAGATAGGAGTGACAGCAGGCTGTTTTCGGAAAAGACTGCTGGGTACGGTCCATTTGAAAAAGGGATCAATGGGGTTACAAGTGCTTTCCCAGGCTCAGAAATATACTCTCCTCCCTGAAAAGCCTTTAGACAAAAAGGAGAGGGCCCCCCCCCCCGCTCTGACGGGGCCTCGGCAAGCCCGGACGAGCCCACCTGAAGTGCTTTGTGCTGTACTGCTGAGGGGAACGTTGTAGTTGGAGGCACGAATGGATGACCAGGCACTAGTTGAAGGCAGCGTGGTGTTCAAGGATGAGGATGACCCTATGTGGGGGAAAAGCCCAATTAGTCATCCCCAGATCAAGGGACGTACGTGGTGCCTGAGAAGCAGCAGAAGAACCTGGTGAGGCTGCAACACGACAGCACGGCCCAAGAAAGGAAAGCGGACGCCGGGGTCCGGGGCCGCTGCCTGTGCCCACGACCGCACCTTCCTGTCCGCTCATCATCCTGCTGCGGCTCGGGGACGTGGCTCCCCTCCTCCGCCTGATTCTCAGCACTGTCCGTGTCACTATCCGTGACACGCTCGGGGACAGCGGGCCTCCTAGTCCCAGTCCCTGCTCCAGGAGGGCTCGATCCTCCCGCCCCCAAGCCCCGTCTCAGCTCCAGGGACTTCTTGGTACACGCCCCCTGCCCAGCACCACTCGCTACTCTGGGCTGGACCGTGACCGCTCTGTCCTGGCTTCCCACTCCAGTCCCCCCTGCTCGCCGCAGCCAGCCCGCCCGCCCACCTGCGACCGCAAGTCTGGGGCTCAAAACCTTCAATGGTGTGCTGCTTCTAACATCGAATCCAAACTCCTCTTCTGGCTATCTTGTACAAAAAGAAGCCCGTTTCTGCAAGCCACCGGATGCTTCCGTTAAGAAGCTGTGAGGCCCTACGCTTGGCTCTGTCCCGCTTTCCTCTGGGAGAGCAGTGGGTACGTCCACTACTTCTACACAGTGGCCTAAATTCAGCCATTTTACAACGAGGAGGATGCCGTCCTTACCACTGTGATATGGCCAACACCTGTTCACGAATGATGCATTTACTGTAAAATGCTGACTGCTTTACATTTTATTATAAGCTGGCTAGCGGAATAGGAGGATACAGGTTTCAGAAACGGAAAATGCTTCCATCTCATTCATCCTTCTCCGGGAGTGTGCCCAGAACCCCGCAACTGGGCTGAAGACCTATGGTAGGTGGCGGGACGATTTCCTTTGATACCCCACTGAAACGTGTGTCTGAGCGGGACCCTTAACTTGGCCTTAATTTTCACTTTCGGAAAAACAAGGAAAGCTCAACTGCTTCTTCCCACGAAGTCCTTTAACACCCAGAGTGCATAAACAATTAACGACAGAAAATCTTTTACAAAAAGAAGAACCCGTTTCTTAACCACGTCAACACTGAAGCCACATATAAAGCAGATAAACACCTTTTAATTGTTACTACAATTACTGGAGAGCAAACGTTCGCTGGAGCTTTGTGTTAACTGATGCAGTGAATATGTTTGTTTACCATATCAGGTGCTAATAAGTCCCCATCGTTTCTAAAGTGGCAAAGAGTCACCTCTGGGAAAATGGCGAATTCTCTTTTTATGTTCACTATTCCCTTGGATGTCGGGTGCTTTGCTGTAAGTTTCACATCTGCTTTGAACCATTCTTAAACCATATCATCCAGCATCATTCAGAAATTCTGACTTGTGCCGCCTACGTACCACTGTTCCTGTCCCTGAGGTGGTCAACTTCCCGCACAGTATTAATTGAAAGATTGTTTATGACACTGCCAGGAGTGACGTAAGGGTCAGTTTCAGGGTCGATGTTTGGATAACCTTTCCATGGTTCACCAGGGCGAAATTCTGGGAAGGAAATACTTAAAATTAGTTCAGGCTTATTTGTCACTTAAAAATCAGTTATTAAATATCCAAAACGTTTATTCCTAAAGCCCACGCAATTCTCCTGATTCAGTTACCATAATTAGTGTAACATAAGCTGCTACTTATGAATAATTTGCACATTTTTGCTAGTGAAATAATTTCTCTGCGCTTGCATATTTTTATTTTTATTTAAAAAAAAAATTTTTTTTTCAACGTTTATTTATTTTTGGGACAGAGAGAGACAGAGCATGAACGGGGGAGGGGCAGAGAGAGAGGGAGACACAGAATCCGAAACAGGCTCCAGGCTCTGAGCCATCAGCCCAGAGCCTGACGCGGGGCTCGAACTCACGGACTGCGAGATCGTGACCTGGCTGAAGTCGGACGCTTAACCGACTGCGCCACCCAGGCGCCCCTGTGCTTGCATATTTTTAAACACTAACATTTTAAAGCGCTTTATTAAATCACAAGCCATAGCAACGCGACAGAAAAGGCAGCCATAACTACATTTCTGGTGACTCCTCAGCCCACAGAAAACACGGTCAAGTTGGTCCCCCAACACGGCGAAGAGGAACAACGAACGGAGGTTTTGCGTTATTCTTCACGCTGGCCTGCGGGACTGACTCCGCTCTCGCTGCCTGGAGCACAGGGGCACTGGTAACGGGCCAGACCCGCTCGCTGGCCCAAGACCTGAGGCTCAGCTTTCCATGCGTCCTATCCGTGTCCCCCCCACCCTCGGCCCAGGACTGGGCTACAGTAGAACCTACAACCTCTAGAGATAACGCAACCTTACTGGGAAGAAACCCTCACGGAGGAAGCCGGCAGCACTTTACCTGGTGGCCAATTAACACTGCTAGAGCCGTTAGGCGATTTGGCACGTGGCCAGCCGTCTCCTATTGAACCTGGAGGACTGGCTGGAGAAGTACTGCTGTTCATAAAGTCATAGGGAACAAACGGAGACTCTTCCAGCCTGAAACCACTTGAAATAGCACCTACAGAGGGAGACACAGGGCAGTAAACGTGAGGCAAAATATACGCGTGAATTTATTTCTTGCGGTTTCTCCAATAGCAAGAGAGAACTCGTCATGGGTCTGCGGGTTCCAAGTTGTGTTCTGCAGGCCATGTGAAAAGGCAAGGCGAAAACAAGGCTCAGCACTCGCCCAGACTTCAGTCACTTTTCACGCTCTCATGTACTGAGATCTGGAAATTATCATCACGAATTTTATTTCCGGAAGGATAATAAGGACCAGAGCCATCAACAAGTGACCCGGGTACGAGTACACACTTACTTTCAAATCGTTAAAACACTGGTATCTTGGCCTAAATGGAGAACGAGCACAGTGAAGTCTCTGTCCAGGAGGTGTGTGTGGGGGGAGGATGGGCAAGGGGTGATGAGGAGTGATGGAGAGAAGAAAAGAACCGTGGAAAAGGAAGAACGACGGTGGGGAACACTGTGAGTGCCAAAGAGGTGTACCCGAGAATTGAGACTGCTATGCATGTAATGAAGACAAATATCCTTTTTTTTCAGGATGTTTATATTTCTACTTATACACACCCCCTCGTGACTACACCACATTAGTGAAGCTACCTGTTATCAAAATTGAGTGTGAAATCCCACAAAAGGGCAATTTATGCTCACTTAGAAATCATCACTTGTTTCCTGATGATTTATTCTCCACACTGATCTTTGTTTTGCCTTATTAAAAAATTTTTTTAATCTTTATTTATTTTTTTGAGAGA
Source organism: Herpailurus yagouaroundi (assembly GCF_014898765.1). Classification (NCBI taxonomy): domain Eukaryota; kingdom Metazoa; phylum Chordata; class Mammalia; order Carnivora; family Felidae; genus Herpailurus; species Herpailurus yagouaroundi. The sequence goes on from NW_024412453.1 coordinate 138,502, forward strand.
GCATGAGTCGGGGAGGGGCAGAGAGAGAGGGAGACACAGAATTGGAAGGAGGCTCCAGGCTCTGAGCTGTCAGTGCAGAGCCCGACGTGGGGCTCGAACTCACGGACCGTGAGATCATGACCTGAGCCAAAGTCAGACGCTTAACCAACTGAGCCACCAAGTGCCCCTGTTTATTTTTAATAGATATACCTTGTCTATTTTTTGCTGACAGCAGAGCGCCTGACACAGAGCTTGAACCCACGGACCGTGAGATCATGACCTGCGCCAAAGCCAGACACTTAATTAACTGAACTATGCGGGGGCCCCTAACTACCTTCTATTAATCACTTCATGGGAGAAGGTGCAGAAGATGGGAAGTGAGATTGTATAGGCGGCAGGTGTAGTTGAAGCAAGCGGAGCTGGATTTATGCCACCGAAATGCTGTGTCTTAGAGGCGGGGCGTGTGAGCGGTGACCGTAAGGAAGGCCAACGCCGCCTGGGCACTAGTGTCTCACCCTGTCCTAGTGCTTGAGTGCTTCTGAGGTGTTGCCTTATTCACCCTCCAAACACCATAGGAGGTATCATTATACTCCCATTTAGCAGGTAAAGGCTGAGTTACTTGCCAACAGCTAATAAATAGCAGAGCTAGGTCTCAAATCCCAGGTCTGTGTCTATTTTGCCATTTTGCCATCATGTCAACTACCACTCCCACGCTGAAGAAAAATTCCAAATGTGATATGCCACTGAGTGGCAAATGTAACTTAGAATTCAGGTCTGTTTGATTCAGGGTTCGATGTTCTTTCTACCATGTGACCACTTCACCTTCCATTTCTGATAATCATCAGTCCAAGGTTCACAAACTAGCAAACTGACCTTTAAGCCAAGTTTAGTCAAATAAAGTTTCAAGATACAAATCCAGTGGAGAGGACGGAATGTCACAAACGTGTTAATCAGAGGGACAGATTTGATGCTGCTTAGGTTAGAAAGCAGAGAGGCTCTCCTGGCTGCCCCCCCCCCCCCCCCCCACCCCACCCCCCACCCGGCCATTATCTTAAATCACTAAGTCCTATCAATTCTGCTTCCTACAATTTTGTGTTTTGCACAACTGCAACAATTTAGTTTTGATAGAACGCGCATGCTGCTGAGCGAGTGAAGGCAGGGCAGAAGGAAGAGGGAGAGAGAGAATCCCAAACAGGCTCCAATCTCAGTCCAACTCGGGGCTTGATCCCATGACCCTGGGATCATGAGCTCAGCTGAAACCAAGAATTGGATGCTCAACCGGCTGAGCCACCCAGGTCCCCCAAATGCAGTGATTTCTGAATTATTTTGTTTTCGGTCTCTTGTATGCAAAGAGTTGGATTTTGCTTTATGATTCAATCTGAATTTATTTTGATAAATTACTTTGGCTCATTTATGCTTATCAATTTTATATATATTTTGGTTCTAGTTTCTCATATTATTTTATATGATGCCTTTTATTTCTTCACAGATTCTTTTTTTTTCTTTTAAGTTTACTTATTTTGATAGAAAGAGAGAGGGAGGGAGAGGGAGGAGAGAATGAGAGCAGGGACAGGCAGAGAGAGAGAGAGGAGAAAATCCCAAGCAAGCGCTATGCTGTCGGCACAAAGCCCAGACTTGGGGCTCAAAATCACGAATTGTGAGATCATGACCTGAGCCGACATCAACCGTCAGGTGCTTAACTGACTTGACCACCCAGGAGCCCTGATTTCTTTATAGATTCCTTAAAAACTCTAAAAATATGGAACCTGTTTTTCTCTTTTCTGAAAATGTGGAAGGCTTACGTTTTTGTTTCAATGGGTGTCTTTGTAACTTGTTTAATCTCGTCTTCAAAAAATTCTGAGATATAGCTGATGTGTAACACTGTGTTAGTTTCAAGTGCACAACGTAAGAATTTGATGCTCTTATGTACTGTGAAATGATCATATAGCTCTTGAGTAATGACTACACTGGGTCAGGCTACACTGTCTGCTGTTTGGCTAAGCTCTGGATCAGGCACAGAAGTTTCCCAGCTGATCTCCACTCCCCAGGTCTCCACAAAGCAGCCAGAGTAATCCCAAACACAAAACATGCCACTTCCCAGCTGAACGGTCTCCAACAGGTCTCCATTGCAGAGGGGGGAATACTCAAACTCTTCAATCATTTATAAGGCCTCCACCCATCAGCCCTGGGTTCCCCTCTCATCACCTCTGCTTCGTTAACTCCTGTTATCTTTCGTATCTCAGCTTAAGAGATCACAACCTTCTTCTGGAATCCTTTAGCTACTGCCCCCAACCCCAAGACGGAAATAAATATTCTACATATGTACCCCCACCACAGAACAGCGTGCTGGGTGCTGATGAGGGGAAAAGATTTTATCAACTGCCTTCTAGTTGTAGGATCTTAAGACCATAAAGCTTCCCAGATAACCTGGTCCAACCCTCCTGCGACGCACGCACAACTTCCTGGTCACATGTCCTTGCCATTCCACCCTACCTCACTTAACGAAGCTGTCTTTTCTTACTCCGGAAGGTGTGCAGTAAAGAGTCAGGACGGTAGGCCCAGAGTACACGTTACAAAGAGCTACGAGACTGGCCCTCCCTCACTCCTGGGCTCCTCCAAGCCCACAGCATATCCTGCAGATAAGAGTACCTTTGCATACCCTGCACCTCAGCCAAGCCAGATCATTTCTGGTAACAAGGTGACTTCTGGTGAACATCTACTTCTGTCTGCCTGAGGCCTGGGTCATACAGTATTTTTATCAGATCTCTGAGAGGTCTGCGGGGGTTGGAGACCGCGTAACACAACCACGCAGGTGCTAATGCCTATGTGACTGACCCCCCGATAAAGACCCTGGATGCCAAGGCTTGTGTGAGCCTCTCTGGGCGGCAATACTTTGTATGTGGTTTCACACAGTGTGGCTGGAGAATGAAGTCCGTGAAACTTCACTGGGAGAGGACAACAGGAAACTTCTCCTGGACTCTGCCCTATGCGCCTTTTTCCTTTGCTGACTTCCATCTGTATTCTTTTGCTGTAATAAAGCGTAACCATGAGTCATACAGCTTTCCTGACTTCTGTCAATTCTTCTGGCAAACCAGTGACCTTGAAAGTGGTCTTGGGGACTTCTGACACAGAAGGTCTCCTGGGTTCGCCCTTTCTTCTCTGCTCCACAAGTAACTTATTACTAGCTCTCTATGGTGATAAACAGAGACCCCCATCTCAGACAGTGTTGTGAGCAGTCAATGCTGGCCAAAGCCTTCCCCACAGGCGGCTCCCTTCCCCAGCCTCAGCTCGGGTTTGATGTGAGCCTGAACACTACCATCACATCCCTCCCCCTTAAAGATGATCTCTACCCCGTTCCACTGCTAGGGGACAACAGCCCCTCTCTTCTACAACACGGAAGCACAAATGCCAACATGAACTCAGGATTGATGAAGAAGCGAGGGAGGTTGGCTACAGGCAAACTCCCATGGTCCTTCCCCAAGTGGGAGCATGACTAGAGAGCGAGATCTCTCTGGTTAGGGACCGTAGGAAAATCTCTTTCCCCCAGTGGAAGGGAGGGCACAGGCGTGAGGGGAGGGAGAAGAGAAACGGAACAAGCCCCGCACTCCCAAGTACGTGCAAATGCAAATGGCAAATGCTGCCACCCGGGGCTGGGCAGGGGTGGGGGTGGTGGGGACCACGGGGCGGGGCAGCGAGCGCACCAGCAGGCAGCTACCCCGCTCCGGGTGTGCACTGCTCCGGAGCTCCGTGCCGCCAGGCCTGCTTGTTTCTAAGAGACGCCACAAGTCTGAATTTGTGCGTGAAGTTTTCTGAATGTTTACACGGATGTTGAAAAAGATGATTTCAAAATCGTGAGGGTCTAACAAAACATAACACGTGGGCTGGCACCTAGCTGAACACCGACAGCCAGGTGTGAATTTTATTATAAGTGAGAAAGGGAAACCACAGTGAACTATCAATAATGGGAATAGGATGATTAACATTCCTCTCCCTCTTCTTAATATAAGGAAAGGGGAAAACAAAGCCAACAAATAAGATTCCGAGTCTCCGCTGGGAGAGAGGCCAGCAGGAGCCACCGATCAGGAAGGAGCAGCCCCGGGAGGGGAGAACGTGAGAGTGTGAGGAACTGGAGGGTAGTAGTGTAAGAAAAAGCACTTCTTTACACAGACTGCAAAGCTTTTTGAAAAAGCCAACACTCTAAGACTCGACATTTAGCAGGCTCTCACATACAGATATCAAACCGTCTTTCCTTCTGGAGCTGAAGACCAAAACCACAACCGGGTCAAGAAGTATTTCCGAAACCATTTTTACAAAGGAGGAAAAAATACAACGACAAAGAAAGAATCAAACCAACAAAACAGAATACATCAAACATTCTTGATTCTGAAAAAATTTTTGAGAGAGAAGGAGAACCTGTGCAGGGGGTCCAGGGGGAGGGGCAGAGAGAGACAGAGAGAGACAGACAGAGAGAGAGAGAGAGACAGAGAGAGACAGAGAGAGAATCTTAAGTAGGCTCCATGCTTAGCTCGAAGCCCAACACAGGACTCAATCCCACAACCCTGGGATCACGGTCTAAGCTGAATGCAAGAGTCAGTCGCTTAACTGACTGAGCCACCCAGTGCCCCATTCTTAATTTTTAAGGGGATGAAATGTAAGTCTGGAGATATCGAAATAATACCTGTGAAAGAAAACCACTGGTCTTGGGTTAGTTACTGTCAGCTATGCCACCTGCTCAAGTACAGACAAGGAGAACATTCTGGGAGCAGAGAAGCATGTAAATATTAAGTAATTTGTATAACTAATAGAAATATTTTTAAGAAAAGAAAGAATGACTAAGTTTCAAGCATCAAATTAAGTAAATAAAGAACAGCAGGGATCTAGACTGGAGCAAAGAAAAAGGATCAACCTCTTCCTTACTCGGAAGAAGAGCACTTTCCTAGAATATATATAGGAATAAAAGTATTTACTGTTTAAGCTAGTAACTAAAAAACTTAAGAATTTACTGCTTACACTGCAGATGTATGCAAAAACAGTCCATGCGATAAAATGAGTGGAAAAAAAAAGATCAACATTAAGTTGTAAAAGAAGATAAAATATAAATACAAAATCATTTAATTGAAGCCAATGAAGGACACACGGGAACGGGCTGCTTACAGGAAGGCCCCGCCACCCAAATGGCCACAGGCCAGGTGCCAAGCCACAAGGGAAGAGCTTGACGGCTGTTACCTCATTCAGTCCCTTTAACAATTCTGGGAGGTCTCATTTCCTTTTGCAGGTGCAAACACTGTGGCTTAAGGAGTTTAGGAACTGGGATGAAATCCTAAGTGTATGTGACTTTAAAATCTATGCTGAGGACCCCATTTATGTGACACACACCATGTACCAGCGTGCCCGAGCACTGTAGGATACATGAGGGATGTGACACCTGCCACAGCAGTGCACGGAAGGCAAGAGGTCATTTTTACAAAGAAATTGAGGCTCAGATAAGCAGGGCAGACATGGAAAACTCCATTTTACCCCAAGAAGACAGAAAACCATATGACAGAAGCATTTCTCTGGCTCTCTACATCTGACCTCTCCAGCTACTCCTTTCACTAGAGCCACACCCGGAGGCTGTCCTTGTTCTTTTCTAGGCTCCACTGCTCTGGGCAACCTTGTCCATGTCCATGACCTCAACATTCTGATGAATACCAAACCTTATTCTAGCTCAGATTTTTCTTCTGAGTGCTGGCCTCTATTCCTGATTTCTTTAGAAAACATTTTTTTTTTAATGTTTTATGTTCCAGGCTCTGAGCGGCCGGCACAGAGCCCGACGTGGGGCTCCAACTCACAAACTTCAAGATTGTGACCTGAGCCGAAGTTGGACGCCTAACCGACTGAGCCACCCAGGAGTTACCCCCCCTTTTTAAAGTTTATTTATTTTGAGAGACAGAAAAAGTGTCAGCAGGGAAGGGGCAGAGAGAATCCCAAGCAGGCTCTATGCTGTCAGGGCAGAGCCTGATGCAGGGCTAGATCTCATGAACTGTGAGATCATGATCTGACCCAAAATCAAGAGTCGGGCGCAGGGCGCCTGGGTGGCTCAGTCGGTTAAGCGTCCAACTTCAGCTCAGGTCATGATCTCATGGTTCTAGCCTCACAACGGGCATTGTGCTGACCGCTCAGACAGAGCCTGGATCCTGCTTCAGATTCTGTGTCTCCCTCTCTCTCTCTCAAAAATAAATAAACATTAAAAAAAAAAAAATTCTTTTTTTTAAAAAAGAGTTGGGCACTTAACCAACTAAGCCACCCAGGCACCCGGCCCCAAGCCCAGTCTTAAAGGTCAAGGGGTTGGGCTGAAGGAGAGAGGCAGGAGGTGGGTTACGGATAATCATGTATTTGCACAAGGACTTAAGTTAGTTACCCAGCCCTTCCATCCTTAATTCTAAGGCTGTTTTTGGTGTACTCTCTCCTCATCCACTGCCTTCTGCCTCACTTACACTGCTTGGAGTCTTCTGTGTCTCTGGGTTGAAAATTTAAGATGATTTACGGCACAAAGTGGTCTGTGATTTGCTCACTCTGGCCTCTACTGTCCTAGATTCTTCTTCCTCCCTTTTCCCCCTCACCTCCGTGACACGCGTGCATAACAGAACCCCGCGGGTTGTCCTGCGTTTGAACTTTTCAAATGCTCTACTCTTTTTGCCATCCTCTCTCTACCCCTTCATGTGGTCTGAAGACCCGCTTCTTAGTCTCCATATAAAAGCCTTTCCAGACCCAGCGCACCGAAAGGTTGTCGTTCCTGCCCTCCGCCACCCCCCAACAGTGGACCGCACACTGCCATCCCACGTGTGCCAACATCTCAGTCCGTCCGTGTTCCTGGCACCCACCACAGGGTGTAAAAGCTGTCACGTGCTGACTTTTGCTACCAAACCAAAGAGCTCCGTTCAGGGCAAGTACTGCTCCTGGCTCATCTATGCTCAATGGTGTGCGTGCGTGTGCATGTGTATCCAGGTGGCCAAGAACGGTCCTTTGGAAAGCAGAAAATGTTCCACTAACATTTGCTAGATGGACTGATGTTAAATAGGTTGAAAATTATATTTCTAAAAAAAAAAAATGTAATTAACGGATGAAAAGACAATAATATTGAATCTATATGATTTACACAAAGCAACAAAATACATGAAGAAAATGTGCCATTATACAAAACACTGACAGAAATCAAATTATGCTGGGAGTTTTTAATACCCTCCCCATCATACTAAGTTAAGTAAATGTTAAGTAGAACACTAGAACGATCAAATCTATTGCAAAAACCTAAATGACCATTAAAGAGGGACAAATTTTTAAACCACAAATGTATACTGAATCTTGATTTTGTACAAAATCATTAATTGTGTTAATTGTGCCTTTTTAAAAATTTAACTAAGATTTAATAACTAATAAGCACTTTTTAATAATGAGGAAAGGGTCTAAGTGGATTTGGCTACAAATACAGACATTTAAGATAAAATAAAAGCCTGAATTTAGTATTCTACAGGGTTTTGTTTTGTTTGTTTTTTTAAGTACAACATGTAAGAATGTATTTCATACCATGTTTGCTGGAGTTTTGATCCAAAGATGTGTTCACAGAAATGCTGTCCACTGTAGTCCACTTCCTTAGTCTTGACTGTGGCTCTTTAATACTGTTCATATCCATATTTACATTCAAGTTTGAGTTCAAGCCTAAAAACAAAACAATATTTTAATAGAAAACCACTTTATAAAATATAACATGTTTTCCTTCCAATACCACGACCTCCATTTTCTAGAAAAAAACATGTAACTAATCTAATGTTTTCTTTTTTTTTCAACGTTTATTTATTTTTGGGACAGAGAGAGACAGAGCATGAACGGGGGAGGGGCAGAGAGAGAGGGAGGCACAGAATCGGAAACAGGCTCCAGGCTCTGAGCCATCAGCCCAGAGCCTGACGCGGGGCTCGAACTCATGGACCGCGAGATCGTGACCTGGCTGAAGTCGGACGCTTAACCGACTGCGCCACCCAGGCGCCCCTAATCTAATGTTTTTAATCCTGTGACCTGGGACTGTTCCTTAACAGGTATCACCCTACAAATGTGCACAGCCAAATGATTACAGACAAGCACAAGGTAGGCAGAACACTCTGGGCCCCTGGCCAAGGTTGTGTAGAAATCCTCAATAGATATTCTAATATTCAATAACCCAATGTTTTCAAACCATGAAACTGTTAAAACTATAATTGTGCTAATGTGGAAAACTATTTCCCTATAGAATATGATTATTTTAAAATTCCTTGGTGGGGCACCTTGGTGGCTCAGGCAGTTGGAGCATCCAACTCTTGATTTCGGGCTCAGGTCATGATCTCAGGGTTGTAGGATCAAGCTCCACATTTGGCTCCATGCTGAGTGTGGAGCCTGCTTAAGATTCTCTCTCTCCCTCTGCCCCTCTTGTGCTTGCTCTCTCTCAAACGATAAACAAACAAACAAATAAATTTCCCCAGTAAAAAGAGACAATTTTAAGGAAGCTCAATATTAAAGTTTATCTCCAATAAAATAGATCTCTTTAGCTATCCCCCAAGAGCACCACGCATGAAGAAACATAGGGAATCATGTTCAGTTATCTTTTGCTTATAAACAAAAGTTTTCAACTGGCTTGCCAGCCAAAGGACACCGTCATTGAAAAGCAAAAATGTCCTGGGGCGCCTGGGTGGCTCGGTTGGTTGAGCATCTGACTTTGGCTCAGGTCACGATCCCATGGTTCGTGAGTCTGAGCCCCGCATCAGGCTCTCTGCTGTCAGTGCGAAGCCTGCTTTGGATCCTCTGACCCCCTCTCGATCTCGGCCCCTTCCCCACTTGTGCTCTCTCTCTGTCAAAAGTAAAACAAACACTAAAAAAAAAAAAAAAAAGTAGGGGCGCCTGGGTGGCCCAGTCGGTTAAGCGTCCGACTTCAGCCAGGTCACGATCTCGCGGTCCGTGAGTTCGAGCCCCGCGTCGGGCTCTGGGCTGATGGCTCAGAGCCTGGAGCCTGTTTCCGATTCTGTGTCTCCCTCTCTCTCTGCCCCTCCCCCGTTCATGCTCTGTCTCTCTGTCCCAAAAATAAATAAACGTTGAAAAAAAAAAAAAAAAAAGTAAAAACGTCCTGCTCTAATAATTTAGAGACTCCCATATCTCAAGGCGCAACTTCCTTGACCTTTGGTGATGAAACACATCACACTCAGATATTCTCTGTTGGAACAGGATAGAAATTTCCATCTTGCATACTGTGGGTCAGAAAACTAACTGTTAATCCAGGGTTTCTTAAGTGTGATCCAGGGACCATCAACATCAGAATCATCTGAGATTCTTGTTAAAAATGAACACTTTTCAATGGGAGCCAGAATCTCTGGCCACATAGCCAGGTGGTTCGTATTTTAAAATTTCAAAACAAATAGTTTTAAATACTTGGGTTTGACGACAGTCCATGAGATATCAGGTCAAACTTAAAAACTTTAATAACGTGGGGCGCCTGGGTGGCTCAGTTAGGTGACCAACTTTGGCTCAGGTCATGATCTCACGGTTTGTGAGTTCGAGCCCCACATCGGGCTCTGTGCTGACAGCTCAGAGCCTGGAGCCTGCTTCGGATCCTGTGTCTCCCTCTCTCTCTGCCCCTCCCCCACTCACACTCTGTGTCTCTCTCTCAAAAATAAATAAAACATTGAAAACAAACTTCAATAACATAAATTCTCTAATATCATCCCAATTTTTTGAAGAGAGCAATTACATTTGCTGTTCTCTGGACTCATCAACCAGACCCAAGACTCGGCAAATTTTTCTGTGAAGCTTCAAATAGTAAGTATCTCAGGCTCCGTGGGCCACAAGGTCTGTGGGTCTCTGTGCAACTCTGTTTTAGCACAAAAGCAACCACAGAAAATACATTAACAAAAGACCATGGCTGTGTTCCAATAAAACTTTCTTTACAAAACCAGGCCACCGGCCAAATGTGGCCAACAGGCTCCAGTCTGCCAATGCCTGATTTAGACAACCATGCTGTGTTGGTATGGGTTAGGCAGACCTCTTAACCAGGAAAATGTATCTCTCTGTCCTTGCTGAGAGTCCACAGCAATACGAGGGGGAGCCAGAGTGAAGCGAAGCAGGGCAACAGCAGGCCCCACCCCGCCCACGGCCAAGAGCAGGCTAGCTCGTTAGCTGTCTTCAACACACTTGGGCTGGCAACCAATCAAGCTGGCTTTCGAGAAGCCATTTTAAGGGAAAAGAGAGAAAGCAAAAGCAAAATCAACAGAGTGTCAACAATCAAGGCTCAAAATATAATCAAAGGCACAAAGAGAAAAGAGACCCAGGGAGGGGGAAAACATACAAGCCTGAAGTTTCCAGAGGGAGACAGGGAAAGAAAGGAAGAGGGGAGCTACTGCAAGGGCAACAGAGGCAACCCTCCTGCCTCTGTGTCCTACACTCAACACTCATGCCAGAAATCACCCCTAAAGACTCAGACAATCGTGACAATTTCAGGCGCTGCCCCACAGAAGCCACTCATCCCAGTTATTCCCCAAAGCGGCACTGCTCCGGGTGTCTCTGGCATGTGGTTACTAACCCCCCTCCCCCCTCCCCCCTCCCCCACACTCTACGAGGAAACCACCTGGGGCTCGAGAGCAACTTCACCTTTATTCTAACCCACTTTAAATGAGCAGGGAGTTTTTGAAACAGCATGGTTTTCTGGAATGGAGAGAGGCCTTCCTGGAAGCAGGGAGATAGGCTGACCCTGGGAGAGGCAGGGCAGCTCCCGGAGAGGAACAAGCCACAGAGCCGGCGTGGTTCCGAGGGGACAGAACTGTGCCGCCAAGGGAGAAGACGTCAGGCAGCGGCTCCTGGTGTCAGGTGAATGCCTCGGCCAAGGAGAAACCCACCTATAGGGAAGTTGCTGAAAGCATTTATTGGTGACGGCCCTTTCTGCAGCTCGGGTGTAGTGTGGGGCATGACGTTCTCGAGGAAAGGTTTCATGGCTGGCTGATGGAGTGGCTGCTGCTGAGCTGGCGGGGTCTGTTGCTTCACCAACAGGTTGGGGTCCAGTTGGCGAGACTGCTGCATCATTTGCTGCTGCACACTAAGAGGTCGACCCTGAAAACAACCAAGTGATCGGGAAACACTGGAGAGAAAGTCTTTAGGGATACCCAGGTATTCCCCCCTCAACTGCCGAATTCCCCTCCTCCCCGGCAGGAAGGTGAATAATCACCATACTCCAGTTAACACGACCTCCGGGCAAACAGGAGACTTAACGCATCACATATTTTGTCGTATCTTGATACAGGCATTTCGCCTCTCTTGTCACAAGCTCGAATGAAGTGAGTTCAGCGCAAGCGAAGCAAAAGGGGAAAGAAGGGTGCGATCTACCTGCTGGTCTTGCTGCTGCCGGTTCCCAGAAGGCACGCTTCTCTGACTCTGCGCCCTTTGCTGCTGCGCTAACAATCGCTGGAGGGGAGATGGCGAAAAGGCCGTCAGCGTCTCGTCAGAGTCGTGTCATAGAGCAAGCTTCGGGATGGCTGCAGGTGGACCTAAGGCGTGGCCTCATCTGGCGTACCCTCCTCCTGGGGCTCCCTGGCCTCAAGCCATTGTTGAATTCGGTCTTTGGTTCGGTCTAAACTACCTGCGCTTCGGGAGGGACATGTCCCCACCCCCCTCCCCGCCCCCATCCCACTCCCTCCGCCATCCCAGATCTGACTGGGTGGTGCTCGAAGAGCATCCCGCCTTTCCAGCTCACGACCTGTCCTCCCCGACAGACTGTAAGCTTCCTGGGGGCGACGGCACCCACTGTTTGCTGCCACGCTTCCCGCAGAGTCTTGGGTTTATTAGCACACAGTAGACGCTCAACAGACTTGCACTGAATAGGACTGTTAACCGACTCACCTGTAACTGGGAGATCTGAGAAAGCTGGTTTAGTTGGGATAGCTGGTTCAGCATGGCTACCTGTTGAGGGCCAAAGAGCGGATTCAGGCCACCGTTGTTTGGTGCATACTTCAGCAATGAAACTGGAACCTTAGGATCACAACGGCAAGTTAATAACGTTGATCAAATAACTCAAAACTAACTAAATGTGCTGTGTAGTTTGACTTGTCAATAGAGCAATTAAATCTGTGGACTATTACCATGGAAGGTTGGTTAAGTTCTTGCTTTGCTTTATTGTTCATATAAACTTTTCTGGGTTGACTACAAGAGGACAGGGGTGAAATCTTAAAGCGGCCAATTTACTTTGCTGTTGTCTTCCTCCCCTCAACGTGTTTTGCGGAAGGTAGTGGTAAATTTCAGCTGTAACTGAACTTGGACTCATTTTCTTTTCTTTTTTTTTTTTTTAATTTTTTTTTCAACGTTTATTTATTTTTGGGACAGAGAGAGACAGAGCATGAACGGGGGAGGGGCAGAGAGAGAGGGAGACACAGAATCGGAAACAGGCTCCAGGCTCTGAGCCATCAGCCCAGAGCCCGACGCGGGGCTCGAACTCACGGACCGCGAGATCGTGACCTGGCTGAAGTCGGACGCTTAACCGACTGCGCCACCCAGGCGCCCCTGGACTCATTTTCTTGACCCAACCCACATCCGTTCATAAGGACAGCTAATTCTGCATTAGCTGCGTCTCAAAGAGGCCAGTCGACGTGATGAGGAGCACCTAACTGTCTCGCTCAAATACCAAGTGTTTCCAGGTACACAGGGGAGAGCACGCCCGCAGTCGCTACCTGAGGGGAGAGTAATGGAGGAGGCACTTGAGCACGGAGATTAGGCTGAGATGAACTAAGAGGTTGTGCTGGAGGCTGCTGCAGGCCCCGGGCTTGTGCTGCTGTGTTTCCAACACCGAACATACTGGGATTGCCATTCTGCAAAACCAAACGACAGCAACAGAACCCAGTGGGATTCTTTAGGGACGGACGTCGCAATACCACACTGTAATACTGATTTAAACACAGTAACTACAAGTAAGAGAGATCTTATTACTTCTACAAAGCATTCAACAGAGAGCCTAAAATACACGCGTGGACTTACCTGTCTAACAGAATTCAAGTTTTGCATACCCAGCCCTGCTATGGAGCCAAGGGCCTGGTTAGGTAGTGCACTATTTGAAGGGGGAAGCTTCATGCTTTGACTGGACATAAACTGCATGTTTTGGGATTCATCTGCTACAATGCCATCCTGATTGGACAGACAGAAAGATGTGCAACACCAGCCAAGCAAACAAGTAGAAGGGAGAAATCATTGCAGGAACAGAAGAGAAGTCACATGACATTCCAGCATCAACAGGAAACAGGTAGAGAACAGAAGAGATCAGATTAGTGTTAATTCTAGAGTACATAAAAAGAACCAAACACATTTTACGGGATTCAGAAGAAAATACAAAATGCAATCCCTATGCTAAACTGAAACATAAAAGGGAGAATGAACTACAAATCCAGTAGTAGGATTTGGCACTGGATTATAAGCAGTACCTTACATTAAATGCCCTAACCACTAATGAGAAAATTATGCCATTAAGTGTACTGGTTATTAGCCACAGGGGGGAAACAAACAAACAAACAAACAAACAACAAACAAACAAACAACTTACCTTATCAAAATAAGGACTGCGCTCCATGGAAGACTCTTTGGAAATCTGAGGCCGAGAACCAGGGCCTTTCCCGACCGTTCGATTGTAATCACCAATATTTAGGCTATGTTTATCTATGTCCATTCGTTTGTCTTGTAACATTCCTAATAAAGGCAGGAAATGATGTTACCATGTAGGAAGACGATTCAGTTGGCTTCAGATAAATTTACAGTAGAAAGCAAAACATTTCCTCCCTGTGGGAGGACTTCTGCCTTGAGAAGGACATGTGAAAAATGCACTTGCATTTAGTAAATCTTGCATTCCTCACAAGTAAAATTGGATTTAGCAGACGCTGCTGTTTTACTGAACCAATTAACCTGAAGTAAATAGGTTAAGATGTCTTTGGTCATCTTTAACCTAAACTTTATAATAAAAACAATTTCCAGTTACAAATAACAAAAACAGCCGCCACGAGAACGCGCCATCGGGACAGAGGCGCGTGATGTGCCGGGCACTCACTGTCCCAAACGTGTGCTCTAATTTCATGCTGGTAACCCTACTCTTCTCACCCCCATTCAGCAGATGGGGAAACTGGAGACAAGACAGGCTCACACCTTCTCCTCTCTCAGGTCTTCCTCTCCCATTACGGTCCACATTCTGCCTTCTCTGCAACCTCAAACTCAATTTTTTATTCCTATGTGTATCTCATCTTTAATAATAACCACGTATTGTTTACTGTCTCTCAGTTCCAAATTCACCCTTTCTGACTGCCCAGTCAAAGCACACCTGGGCTCTTTACAGTTTTTCCTTTGCCAGTTGGTGCAGAGGCTCTGTCGGTAGAGGGCGCCGGAGAGACGCTGTGGGAGGAAGTTGGATGTGCTCCCGGCAGCCCCCAGAGTCCCCCCCCCCCCCCCCCGCCCCTCCAATCCCTCCACGTGGCTCTGTAGCAGAGTCTCTAGTGAGACACCGCTCTGCGGACAGATTTCCACCAAGTGCCACCAGCACAACAGCACAGCGACTCGCGTGCCATTCAGTGAGCCATGGAGGAGGCGGGGCCTCCTCCTCACAGAATGGACCCACAGTCCGGATACGGATTTGTTTTTCCTGCCTGAAAAGCTTCTGCCATCCCCAGTCTGGCAGAAGGCCTTATATCCCCACAGCACTGTGTCTGACCATGGAACTCACTCCAGAGCAAAGGGAGGACGGTCATGGGATCACGCCCGTGGATCAAGCGGTCTGACCACATACGCCGTCACCCAAAAGCAGCTAGCCAAACTGACAGGTAGAATTGGTTACAAACCAAGTCGGGAGACAACATCCTTCAAGGATGGGCTTCTGCTTCATGGCACACACTGCCACCCACATCACCAGAACACAGAGGTCTGGGAATCAGAAGGTGAGAGTCGGCATGGTTTCTCTGTTATACCTGACAAGCTACTCAGAATTCTTGCTTCCTGTTCCAGCAACTCTACAGATTTGGAGACCTTAGTCCTCAAGAGAGAGAAAACGCTTCTACGAGGAGACACATCAGGCCGCTGAACTGGAAGATGAAAACGGCACCTGGACATTTTGCCCTCCTTGTGCCACTGAACTGCCAGGCAAAAGGGGTTCATCTGCTGGCTGAAGTGACTCTGATCACCAGAGGAAATGGGCTTTCTGATACAAAACGAGGGCCGCGAGGACTCTAGAACCCAGGGGGTTCTCTGGGGGTGCTCCTTCGCATGTCCGGGCCCACTAGTAAAGGTCAATGAAGAGCCAGAGCAACCAAGAAAAGGCAGGACGATTAAGGGCTTGGATTCTTTGGGAACAAAGACCTGCATCCCTCCAGCAGCAAAGGAACCCGGGGGCGCTGAGGTACTGGTAAGAGCAGGGCAGTGTGGGACGGGTGCCGGCAGCAGCAAGCCAGGACACCAGCCACAGGTCTGACCACTCACAGAAACGAGGTCAGTACAAGCTCTGCACGTTTCCTACGGCTTGTTACATGAGTGTGGTTATCTGGATAGGCCAACCTTCTCTCTCCCATTTTCGTTTTATCCACTCTGAACTGATGAAAGTTCCTATCCTATCCAACTGTTGAAAGTTCGCTCTACAACTCGGTCTTTCAGTCTCAAGTGTGACTAACTTTGAGGGGTAATAATACCGCCAATGACAATGCAATGACTACTGGGACCGTGTGTGTCTCCTCAGTTTGGTGAAAGGGCAGACTTCCTCACCCGTCAGAAAGAGAGAGAGAGCCGCGCCTCGTTAAGACAGAGCCGCTCTGCCACTGTAGTGGGACAGGGCAGTGTGCGCACAGGGCGCGTGTGGAAGATGGTGGTCGAAGGGCGGGGTGAACTGTGCCATGCATCGACCTACCGCCTCTCAGCTCCAAATTCACCTTGTCAGCCCTGGACCCTTTCCGTATCTTTCCCTTGGCCGGCCGACACTGCAGCTTTGCGGGTAGAGGGTGCAGGAGACACTGCTGTCTCCCGGGTGCAGGCACCCCCTCCTGCGGCACAGACCCCACCCTGCGGCGGCACCCCCGGCAGCGGCTCTGGCGGTCTAGTGGCAGAGCGCCTCCCGTGAGACACCTCCCCACAGGGCACAGCTCCTGCAGTTCCGCGTGGGCGACACCACCGTGACTTCTCTGCCACGCGGTGAGCAGAGGCCAGGTCCAGGAGTCTGGACCCCCTGCACGGGCACGCCACCTCAGTCCTAAGGTCAGAGACCTCTCCTTGCCTCTGCTAGTCTATCTTCAGTGTGCTCCTTACCTCCTACTAGGCAAAGCCTCGTCACTCGAATAATTCCTTAGATTTGTATCAAACCTTCCTGTTCAAATCGCTGCATAGTCCGCTCTCCTGCCCGGACTCAGACTAACAGAAAAACGGCACCACCTACTAAAGTTTTCAGGCAAGAAAGTGGAAATCAGCTTTTATCACACCCGCTCCCTCACCCTCCACAATGAATTGGTTCAGACTGGTTACCAACTTTCGTTGATTCTAATTCCTGAATCTCCACAGAATTAAGAGTCTTCCCACCTACTATCTTAGAGTTTTGAAATCCTCACTGGATTTGAAATCCCACTCCAACAAATCTCACACTGGTTCTGGTATCTTGTCCTTAGTCCTCTGCCGCGAATCTTTCCTGTCCTAAGACATTTTCAACCTGCAGCCATAATAATTTTACTATTATTATTATTATTTTTAAAGTTTATTTATTTTGAGAGAGAGAGAGAGAGAGACAGAGAGCCAGAGAGTATGCATGCATGAGCAGGAGAGGTGCAGAGAAAGAGAGGGAGGGAGAGAATCCTAAGCATGTTCCATGCTGTTAGTGCAGAGTCCCACACAGGGCTCAGGTGAGATCATGACCTGAGCAGAAATCAAGAGCTGGGCACTTAACTGGCTGAGTCACCCAGGTGCCCCTACCATCATAATTTTCTTAAAACATAAACCCAAATCATGTCATTCTCCTGCTTCAAATTATTTAATTCCGTGCTTTCAGAATAAAGTTCAAACCCCCCAGCTCCTTATGTTTTAGCCTCTGCCTCATTTCTAGCACCTTCCCTAGGCAAAGCTTCTTCATTACCACACTCCCACCACCACAACCAATTTACGTTTCTTCTCCCACTGCATGGAACTACTTGCCATTTCTCTAGCTGTCTTATACTGTCTCTGTCCTATTATCTGAGCCTTTACACATACCATTCCCTGAATTACTAAGACTCTATCACCCAACCTGGATGACTCCTCCTGACAGGACTAGACTTGAGGTAATCACAGACTGGTATCACCATGACCTCAGACCTTGCACAGAGATGTGCACTTGGAAGGCTTATAAACCACCGTACTCTAACGCGGGCTGGAGAGCACAGGATACCGTAACGGGAACCCAGACCTCCCCTCTCCTGGCCCAGGTCAGTGCTCGCTTAGTAGGATCATGTCACAGATCCGTTTGTCCATCAGTGATGAATACAAACTCAACCTGATTTACCTCCAGAAAGGTCCATCTTATTGCTCTGTACGTTTTCTTCTGGTGAGTCTCTCTGAAGGAAGAAAATGGGGCATGTTAGCAGGCCTTCATTCATCAATGAAAAGAAATTAAAAACGAAAACCTTTACTTCGTTATTTGTCAAAAGGCAAAGAGGATATGTGACCGATGTTTTTAGCTACGACTATAAAAATAAAGAAGGCTTCATGGCCCATTTTACTGTAACCTCCAGCAGACTCATAAGGCCTCAAACGTAAGTAATAATTTGTTAAGAAAACAAAAAATTAAATTAGGGTAATTTAACCACCATTATAGGTGGTTAACAGACCACCTGTAACATTATGGGGTATCAGACCACCATTAAAAGGGGAGGGGGCTGCTGGGAAAACACACTTACCGAAAAACTGATATTTGAAAACTGTTTAACGAATGGATTTATCCACGCTTCTTCTTGTTTGTTTCCACCTTTCATGGTTCCCTTTGCAAAACAAAAGAGTAGAAAGCTGCCACGGCCACCTCTATTGATCTGGGTACAGTGATGGATTACTATAACTTCAAGACAATTCCCAACTCTCATTTTTAGCCAATTAATTTCTCCTTCAACCAACTCTTATCCGAGTTGTTAACAATTACAAATCAACTTATTTGATTTTCAACTTCCTTTGCTCCAGTCCTCTGGTATAGCTGTAATGTACAGAGAAATCCCTAAAGGCAAGCAGTCAGAAGGAAAAGACGGAAGCAAAGGGCCTTGATGACCCACACAAGCAAAAAAGGTCCTCGGACTAACGGAGAACTGCTCGTCACACAGTTTCCAGTTTATAACTGGATGGTGCTCTGAGAGCTTACTCATAATCTGGGTCTGTGGAGCTCTCACACCACACTAATGTAAAAGTAGTCATTAGGTTTCTCGGGTTCATCCAAAGAAACCCACATAACGTGTACTTTAGTTATGCTGCATGCGCTGTACTGAAAAAGCACCACATGTTTCCAAATGAAAGACTTGAAAAACTATGATCTGTGTTGCCAAGAACACAGTACCCCAGCAGCAGCTGAGGCTGGGGGCCCCCCCTTCCACCCTGGTGCTGGCCGGGAACAGGCGGTACAGAAACTACCGAGACATGCTTCGAGGGAGTGAATGGTTCACGACATGCCCGGTCGACTGGGAGGCGGGAAGCCACAGGGACCAAGGTGTCCCGTGAATGTGAAGACCATGGGGCCATTCTCGGTCTGCTGCCTTAATTTCCCTTTCCCGTTGCTACCGCCTGTTCCTTCCGACTGTGGGACAGAACACAGCTTCACAGTCCCCCTCCCCGCCAAGTGCAGGTCTCTGAAGCAAGCACCTAACCCTCGCCGTGGTTTCTGAAGTCGTCCTTGATTCCTCTGCCTCTCACTCCCACCCGCACGCCTAACTGGCTGCCAAGGCCTTCTGTCCCTTCCATTTCAAAATGTCTCTCCCATCAGTCCTTGCACTACACATCCATTCTCGCTTCCCCATTCAGGCCCTCACTTCTCACCCGAATGAGTGCAGAAGCTTCCTGAGATCCCCAACTCTGGTCCCTCCTCAGTGCCAATGATCTTTCATACGATCACTGGTTAGCTTTCTTTAAAGTGAGTAATTTAAAAAACCCAAGTTCATGTTGCCTTCTATGCAATTTCACTGGCTCTGTATTTTAAACAGAATAAAGTTCAAATTCTTTGGCACGGTACTGAAAAGACTTTACAACCTGCCCCTTCATCTAACTATAGAGCCAGATCTCTTGTCACCTCTGTCCGGAGATTCCACATTTTAGTATGTCAGGCTACTATTCTCCTTAGCACATCCCACCCCCAGGCATCTTCCAAATTCAAGTGGGCACTCCTCAGAGCTCTCCTATGGCCCCACACTAGACTCTGAGCTCCTTGAAGGTGTAGCTCATGTCCTAGTGGTTTTGAACCCCCAGCACCAAGCACAGTACCTGGCACACAGCAGAGACTAAATAAATGTTTGCAGTTGCTTTCTAAAAGATTTTTACTAGCAGAAACAAAGGAGAAAGAGTAAAAAGGCTACACACCCTTTCCCTTCTCCTTTTTTTGCCACTCAGACCCTGTAAGGAAAGACAAAGTCACAAAACAGCATGGTCCAGTGGGAAGAACACAGGGTTTGGAACTGGAAGGCCTAAACTTAAGTTCCCGCTCTGTCACTTACTAGTTATGTATCTCTGGGCATGCCACCACCTTTTCCGGTCTCAAATCCCTAATCAGTATTCTATCTCAAAAGGTCATGAGGATCAAATGGCTTATGTAAAATATGGGAAAACACTTCATAAACTACATGGAGGCAACAGGCAAATTCAGCCAAATGAAAATCTTTGTAAAGGAAAATGGCAGGTCCTAGACTGAGAATCCCAGGATTAAAAGGGAGGGACCCTGGTGGCCAGCTAGAGGAGCTACTGGATATTTTACCTGCAAGGTCCCTCGGGGTGGGGAGGGGGGCGTAAAAAACAAAACAAAACAAACGTTTCTCAAAAAGGCGGCGGGGGGGGGGGGGGGGAGAACCCCCAGGGGAGGGCCTCCCAGGGAGAACGACCTGGGTGGGGACTGGGCATATATTTTGAAAATGGTCCCCAAGAGAATCTGACACCAGCATCCAATACCATCTCTTAAGAACCTGTGCTTTATGTCAGTGGTCTCAGACCTGGCTCTGCATCAGAGACATTTGGGGTCCAATTTCCAAAACTACAGTAGGTCTGGGGTACAGGAGGTTGTGCTTTTAACAAATGCCATTACGATTCTGATGTACCAACAGGTTTGGGGGTAACATCTGTCCACATATCGGAGACAAACCAAACAACTCTGATCATTTCTGGGCATTTCTGTCACAGGACCTTTCGGGGTGAGGGAAGGGCTGAGGACGGGGGATGAGAAAGGAAGACGGTGATTCTGGGTAAAGGGGGGTTGGGGGCTCTGGGTGAAGCGGAAGGGGAGATGAGCTGGCGGTGGGATGGAAAGAGGCAACGTGGAGATTTGCCCTTCTCTTCATCCCCACCACTGCGGGCACCACTCTGGGCGAGGGGCTGTCCCAGGCAGCACTGGTGGAAGGGGAGGAGGAGAGAAATCCCAAGCTGTAGCAGTGGGGAGAAAGGAAGTTCCTGTGGTCTTATAACGGTTTTCTAGGTGGCTGCCCGTACACGAGGCTACACCTAAATTGGGGACTGCCTAGACTGTACTGGTCGCCATAAATGGGCAGGCAGGACAGCAATTTTTTTCTGAGGGTAAACTACCTTTGGAATTCAAAGTTTCAAGGGCTGTACCCTTGAAATGTTTACCTTCGATGACATTTTCTTTGTATATGGTGGCCAATTTAAAGATGAGTTAAGCTCTTGAGATGAATTACTATTCCACATTCCAATCTCTACATCCTCTTCCTCTTCCCAGCCAGTGGGGCGATTTCCAGGCAATGGCATATCATCACCACACCAGCCATCTTGCATAGATTTTGGCCCTGATTGTGGATTTGTGATACAAAGAGAAACATGCTTTAATCAAACAATTCTTTCTAGAGGATGAGAACTCATTAACAGGGTGGGGCGAGACGGGGGTACCTAAAAAAACCCCGCTTTTACTTCCCTTCCCAAATCTACAGGGCAGAAGTGTATGTTTTATACTGAGTTGAAAGTTCCATTAGGCAAGACTTTTTTTTTCTTTTTATAAGTAATCTCTACACCCAACATGGGGCCCAAACCCACGACCCCGAGATCAAGAGTCGCATGCTCTACTGACTGAGCCAGCCAGGCACGCCTAAGTCTGAGAATTTTTTTTAATTAAAAATTTCAATGAAACATCTCCCATGCTTTTACAAACAGAAGGTACCTCAGATGGAACAATGGTAGCCTTCTTGTTCACCCTTAACATTCTGCATGGCCGCGCACAGGGCAGAGGATAGAAAAAATTTAAAAGAATTCATTTTGAAATACATTTTCAACGAGCACGGCCAAAAAGTATTGCAAATCATAAGCAGAAAGTATCTCATCTCTATACTCAGCCTTTGGAAGTCCTACGGGGTGCCCCCCACACAACTTATGGGACAGTGACCGTGTTCATCTAAACAACAGGGGTCCTTCTTGAACTTTGTTCATTTTACATATAATATTCAGGGAATTATCTGAAACCTCAGCCGGACATTTTGGATATGCGTCTACATGACTATTCAGTCACTCATGCTGGACAGCATAAAAGTTGCTTGACCGTTACTAGATAATCTTATTTGGTAAAATGTAATTTAGATTTGGTGAAGTATATGCAAATCCTTAATAGTTAGCACAGTTCTAAGGAAAGGTAAGAAAATTTACAACAATAAAAGAACAAACCAAGTTACGAATTCAAAGAGCCAGTGAAATCATCCAGTACGATAATACAGGAATATATTTACAATATAAACATTATCTGATTATTTACAGTCCTAGTCAATGACCGATCACCACTGTGACAAAATAGCTACCAGGAATTATCAACAACTTACCAGATTTGCTTAACGCTTGAGGACCAACAGAGCTGGAGCCCCACGTGGACGTGCTGGATGCCGCAGCAACGGGCTCCCCCCAGCTGGGACCACTGTCTATGGGTTTACCCCATGCTGAAGTACCATTATCCACAGTTGTGGCTGGAGTAGAAGGCTCCCCCCAGGGCTCACCCCAGCCTTTAGAAAGTGTGGGAAAAGAAGTCATCAGCACATGGTAGGGTGGGGCGGTGGAATAAGGGGCAGTAAGGAATACTTTAGGGAACAAAAGATGAAGACCTTCACATTCACGTATCTAATAATGATGCTGTGATGCGCAAAAACAGATGGCATCTGTTTTATGCAAAGATGATAAGTCATTTCCCATTATGATAGTTTAGCCAGTGATGTGACTTTTTCCACCTCTTCTTTCCTAACTGCCCGCTGGGTGTAGAGCAGACTGCTTCCAATAACCCCGATTATGGCAAGTTATCTTCCTTCGAAGACGAACTTAATTCCTGGGAAAGTCAAGTCACTCTGAGCCAAACCTAGTGAATTCAAGCGGGTGATCAAGCCGCGTAACAGCGTGTGGATGAAATTTATACCCTAAGGGCAACCTTTCAACATCATTGTTCTGGGATAAACAAAAATGAACTGCCAGACTAACAAAAGGTAGGCATCCGATTTTTATACCTGCTGGACAATGCTTCTTAAAAATTCTGAAGTGTTAAGTTGCCCAAAGCAAACCCATCAACATTGTTTAAAAGAACCAAAACAGGGGCGCCTGGGTGGCGCAGTCGGTTAAGCGTCCGACTTCAGCCAGGTCACGATCTCGCGGTCCGGGAGTTCGAGCCCCGCGTCAGGCTCTGGGCTGGTGGCTCGGAGCCTGGAGCCTGTTTCCGATTCTGTGTCTCCCTCTCTCTCTGCCCCTCCCCCGTTCATGCTCTGTCTCTCTCTGTCCCAAAAATAAAAAAAAACGTTTAAAAAAAAAAATTTAAAAAAAAAAAAAAAAAAAGAACCAAAACAGCCTTTCCCTCAGATACGCACCTGTTTCTTCTAAGAATTAAATTCAAATTAATACAATAAGCTCTACTTGGGAGACTAATTAGATGCTGAGAGGTTAGTTTATGAAAACACTGCTATTGCTACGTCCGGTGGGATTATTATTCAATAAAACCTCCATTAACAAAGACAATGCATTCCAGTGACACTTAATGAAAACCTCATTGTCAAGATAATCTGCAGAGATGGGAATCAGTTCCTTGTTATGGGAGGAAAGTGGAACATACCACCAGAAAAGTATTATCAAATGTGTTAAGCACACATACACACTGTGTGTCTAACAGACTTGGATTTCAGGCCTCCTTAAATAAATGTCTTTGAAGGCCAAATACAGCACCTGGTGTTTAGAGTATTATAGTTGGATGCTTGCTGTATTTCTGGGACTACTGTAGTCAGATAACAAAACCAAGAAGTGACGGCTAGGCTCCGGAGAAGTGGGAAATGTACGGCATTCCCACTCGACACCACTTTTCCGACTCTGCCTTCTGAAGCCTTCCTAACAGAGAATGGAGCGCATGAGGGTCACAACCAGCGCGGCCACCGGCAGAGCTCCGCTCCCTCATGTTACACACCTTGCCTGTCACCATCTTCCCTAGAAGCTTCTCCTGCATTAGAGCAGAAAAGCCCCTTGCGTGCATATCCAACTACTCTGTGAAACAGATCTTAACAGCAGCAGTAAACGGAAACGAGGCTACTGCAGTCCTGGGGGGTGCTGTGTGACACCACCAGACTCGACCCGGTGGAAACTTACCGGAGCCGCCGCCCGCCTCTTTGCTGGAGATGGCACTTGCAGACGGGAGCAGCTGCTGGACCTGTGCTTGCTGGTCTGAACGGCCGCTGCCGTTCGGGACGTTTCTGTTCCACATGTTCACATTTTTGTAGTTGTACTTGCTTGGGTCTCCCCAAGCTGAAGTTCCGTCATCAATCTCCATTTTGCGACGTATGGATTCCGGAGATGGTTCCTCCCAGCCTGTGGGCTCTTCTTCCTTTGTCGGGGCTGGTATAGGTCCTCCCAGCCAGCCTGTACCGGGAGGTTTGCCTGTAGCTGGCGGGATCCCCCAGGATCCGACAAGGTCTTGTGGCTTGTTCCAGTCTGGAGAACCGACTGGCTTCGACGAATCTCCCCAACCTAGAGACTGATTAGACTTTGGAGGATCTCCCCATCCCTGGGAAGGATTAGGTTTAGAAGATTCATCCCATCCTGATGAATTATTTGGATTTATGTTATTTCCCCAAGTAAAAGAACTAGTTTTACCAAGTTCGTTCCAACCGGAAACGGACCGGTCACTGTCACTACCTCCTGAGCTAGATTTCTTATTAGCCTCACCCCAATGGTTACTCCTCGAAGTTTCTCCCCAGTTATCGCTGGCGGACACGGCCCACCCTTGGTTTGATTTTTGCCCGTCACCCCACCCCTGTTTGCTCTTTTGCGAATCATTCCACGTGGACTTCTCTTCTTTGCAGTTCCCCCACTGATTGCTCTTGACCGTTCCTGTAGCAGCAGAATCATCTTCCCATCCCCCCTGGCAGTTCGAGCCTTTGGAATCTCCCCACCGCAGAGCAGGTTTGGGATCTCCCCACCCCGATACAGATGAGGTATCGTTACTAGTAGGGCTAGTCTTATCTACACACGCCCCTGAGTTAAAAGTCTGTGTGGCAGAGCTTCCCCAGGCCTCTGTCCCATTGTCAGTCTTTCTTTCCCCTCTAGGTGAAGTTTCGGTGTCCCAGGCAGTATTCTGCTTAATCGGAGTCTGTCCCCAACCAGAGTTGGAGAGGACACGTGGATCCAAGTCAGTCCTGTTCACGATGCTTTGGAGTAATGTGTGCTGATCAATTTTCCTCCTATCTCTACTCTGACTTTCCCCAGTTGCTTTTTCCTCGAGGCGTCCAGTGCTTTCTGTACTACCTTCACTCTCCACTGTTCCTCCTGTTTTGGCCCACACGCTGTTCTGCTCATTTGTCTGGGATGTGGCAGCACCCTGATCCTCTTCCTCAGTAGATTTCCATCCGTTTGTAAACTTCTTACCATTGCCGTTTGCACTGTCATTGGAATGCTGATTGCTAGGCAGTTTGCTCCACTCCGCGCCGGGTAGATTAGTGCCAGTGTTTTGTGCGGGAGCTCCCCACCCTCTTCGACTTCCTCCAGAACTGGCGCCATTCCCGCTTCCCCATGACGCACTCTGGGAACCCGCTGCCCCGGACTCCCACACGCCTCCTCCTTTATTTGCGTTAACTTGAAAGTTAGTGCCCACAGGCCCATTCATGCCAGGCTGCATTAGAGTTGCATTCACAGTGTCACCATTAGCTTGGCCGTTAGGGCTCGAACATTTGTCTCCAGAGTAATTAGAACCATAGGCACCCCACGTAGTACCGTAAGAGCCTCCACTTTTTGACTCTCCATTGCTAAGGTGAGAAAGGGAAGTGCCATTCATAACTGACGGAGCCTGTATCTGAGGAGGATTCATTGTGCTCACACGCCAGGCCCCTGTATTACTAGGCAGTTCATTATTCTGTACTGAACCGGAGTTTGGTAAACTAGAGGTCATAAAGTTAGTAGTGTTATTTGGTCCAGTCATTTCAGTGGTAATATTCTGAGGTTGACCACTGAATGAAACCTTCTGTGTACCACTTACTTCAGATTCACAAGTTTCCTGAAGGCTTCCCCAGGTACCATGGGTGGCAGAACCACCCACTTTAGAGTTAATACTCTGATTGTTAGGCATCTGGCCTATGGTACTGCACTGAATATTGATGCCGGAACTACCGCTCCCTACAGGCCCTTTTAGGGCAAGTCCGTTGTTTTCTAATACTGGCCAGGCACCATGGTTGCTAGCTGGATTCAAAGTGCTTGGATTTAACCCTCCATTTGATGAAGAACTTACAGTGCCCCAAGCATTCATTCTATTGTTGCTACTTTCTGATTTGCTTTCAGGAGCATCCACAGAGACCTGACATGTGCTTATTATGGCTCCATGGGAAAAACCCCATGGCCCAGTACTACCTCCATGGCCCACATTATTGCTGCTGCTACCAACCACAAACTTGTTTTGGGAACCAAGTCCAGTGCTATTCCGAAGGCCATCTTTTTCACCACCTGTGTTCCCTGAAGCCATGATAGTGATGTTTCTCTCTGATTCAGAACTGGAGACAGAATCAGCATCCATACATTCTGAAGCCAACTCTGGATCACTGCCAGGGACTGAGGGCCATACTTCTTTCTCAGGGGAGTCGTTCACAACAGCATTCTTACAATTTGTGCTAGAGTCACTCGGAGAAGACACAGGTCCCCGCTGCGAATTTTCATAATGGGATCCTGAAGTATTGTGGTTTAGATCTAGAGTAAAGGAGAAGTACAAAAACACTTAGGAAGGGTCTGAGAAAATGATAAGTACATTATAAACGTATGTGGTTCCGCAATACTGACAAATACGATACTTGGCAGTATGGTTACAAAGGCACTGGGTATATGCCAGCTGCCAACGTTTCTCATCCAGCTGTTAATCCCACACGGGAAGGGTATTTTGCTGCTTTGTTCACTGATGTTATCCTATAAGCCTAAAGCAGCACCTGGAACATAAGAGCCCCTCTCAATAAATATCTGCTGAATGAACAAACTGTTACCTTATCAGCAAAGAAAAGAATTTTGGTGTCAGGAAGGACTAGGTGATAGTAAACGTATTAGGATAATGAGGCAACCCAGGCCTAGAGGCCTGACATGAGAAAGAAGGGGTTGGAAAGTAGATGGGTAAGGACAGACAGACAAACTTGATTAAATGTATTAGAAATATACTAGAAATGCCTTCTTGTCTTCCCTTTCTTAGAACAGCTTTTCCACACAACTGTTTTTGGGTATTATAACATGCTTATAAAAATTACAAAGTCTTTTCCATTATATTTCCATTTCATTAGTGTTTATACTCAACCTGAAATACTGCACACAAGTCAGCATTATTTTAGTTCCATTCCCCTTCATAAAAATTTAATTTACTTTCACAGCCATGTTTTTTAGAAGATCACAGAATTGCGATGATTAAAAAATCAAGGGCAGGCACTGGACACTATTAACGACCGAACAGTCATAATCCTATACTCTTGGCCTCACTGCTGTATCTCATCATCTAGTTATTTTGCCGCAGGTAGGGGGCAGGCAGTTCTCATGTTTCTAATACCTTCCCAGATTCATTACTCTCATTCGGCTTAAGGATCTGGTAGTTAGAAGTTTCTCAGAGATGCTAACCTGCATAAGATGTCTGCATTTAGACTGCCTTTAGGGGGTCGTTTATGTTGTAGTTCTCGACTAGAATGGTGATCAGAATCCTATGTGGTGCTTCTAAATAACCCACGGTTCAAGTCATATCCCAGACCCAATGAGCCAACCGCCAGGGGCTGGAGGCCTAGAAAACAAATATAACTCACTATCAGGATGTTGCTAATGTGGAAAACCAGGTTCACCTGGTATCATTTTGTCTCAAAGCACAACCTCCAAGCAGCAAAACATTATGAGCTAGAAAAGAGTAGCAGAAAAAAGGACTAAAGAGAAACCAAAAGCATGTATATAATTCACTAAATACATGAAATTTAAAGTTCTATGAGAGACTCTGGTCTCCGCTCCCTGTTTGAGAGTCAGGTTTTTTCAGCTGCCAAATCAAGTTTGCCATCTTTCATTGCCTGTGAGAAGGATTTTTGTCACAAAACACAAGACACCGAACAGTCTGTCTCGTTGGGCAAAAACAAGCCAATACACGGACTAGCACCTGCACCGCCAGCAACATCATTCAGTACCATGGGTCATGTGTTTTCTATACATTTTTGTCACTGACTCCTTGGAACGACCCTAGAGCACAGCTATTACCTTCAGCTTTGTAGATGGGGAAATCGAGGCCCAGAGGGTACGTTATAGCACAGGTGAGGAAGAGCGGATTCAGCCCTTGGGTAAAAAAACTAGGTGGCTAATAACAACACGGCTGGAACTCTAGAGACACAGAGGTTCAAGTCCGGGCTCTATGCAGCAGCTGTATGACCAAGTCTACAGACTGGGGACACAAACAGTACCACGCCACCCAGCCGGGAGCTACACTGTCCTGTGTGAAGTATTTAGTTCAACACCAGTTTCGAGTAACTGCTCCACGGAGCGCCAACTGGGTACAGTGAGTAAGAGCACAGCTCTGTTGCCAGACTGCTTGGACTTAAAAGCTGCCCTGCCATTTACTAGCTGTGTGATCACAGGCAAGAGGCTCCGTCTTCCTGCAAATTAGTTTCCTCATCTGTAAAGCAGGGACGATAATAATACCCATCACAAATAGCTGGGAAGACTGAGTGGTTAATAATTAAAAGTGCTTTGAACCATACCTGATCCAGAGTAGGTACTTAATAAATGAGGGCGGTTATTATCACTAATTAATATATAGTGACGATTACTGGGATTTTTCAGTCCTGTCTCCAAAGCACATTTTTCATTCCATCACGTCTATCTCAGGAAGAACAAAACTGGAAAGCATACAACAACCTGCTTACTTTAAATCTACATAACTCACAAAGAATGCTAATTCCTGAATTATTCCCCCACAGGCACCTCCTCTCAAAGGGGGAAAAGAGTTCCTGCTTCTTTATTGCTTTTCTTCATCTCAGTAAGTTTCCTAAAACCTAGGATTTATCCTTGCTTGCTTCCTGAGCGTGGCAAATCCTAAACACTGCCAAGCCCCCAAATCCATCCACATCTCCAAATCTAAATAATCAAGCTGCCGCCGCCGCTGCCGCCGCCGCCGCCGCCACCACCACCACCACCACCACCATCATCATCATCATCATCTCAAAGGCTAGAGCAAAAGTACTTGTTTCCATTCTTTGTTTTTCTACAAGCGCGTGTTTTCTTGCCACTTCCAAATAGCAGGAGTAAATAAGATCAAGAATGTTAGACAAAACTACCTAAGCTGAAAATAAATGAACAGACCTGGAATTTAACACTTAAACAGCAAAAGCATTCCCATAATGACAGGAAAAAGGTAGGATAGGTGTCGTCAACACGAATACGCAGCCTTGTGCTGGAAGATGATCCAGAAAAAAGGTAAGGAGAGCAGACAGGAAACAAAGCAGGTTAACATGTAAAAGCAATGGTTTTCCTAAACACCAGAAATAGTCAATGAGAAAATGTGATTAAAAAAGGATCCTAACTGCAACAGCCACAGAAACTCTAAAGCAGCTTGGAATGAAGCTAACAAAAATATTTAGTCATTTATGATTACATTTGATTGCAGGCCACAGAAGACAACTTGATTAAATACAGAAACTTGTTCCTGAATAAGAAGATAATAATAATATTCTTTCTTAAAGTTTAATTCAATTAAAAGAAATTGCCAGCAGGAGTCTGTAACTTGGTTTAAGTGACTTAAAGATTCATGTAGAACATAAGAGAATTCCAAAAAAAATCTCAGGAGTGGGAGAGGGCGGGGGGAACCGCATGATCATGCAACAGCTAGCCAGTGCTGCACTGCCCGAATGTTGAAGCTTTAACCGAACAGTAAAAGCAAACCAGAAACAGATCCAAGCATTTGTGAAATGTTAGCATTTTAAATCAACAGGAGAAAAGGAATATCCAATACTTTAAAAAGATTTCTTGAAATGAGACAAATTTTGTCAAAAACAATTTCATATGATTGTGTTAAAAGATGAAACCATGAAGTCACCAGTGAAGAGAATTTTTTATACATAAAAAAGTAAAAAAAACAACAACAACAACAAAAAACCCACAAAACAAAGGACCTAGATCTGACTATTTGCCCCAAATGCGAAGCCTTTTTATGTCAAAATACATCAAAAGCAGCAAGCAAACAAACAAACCCCCCCCCCCCCCCCAGCAAACAGCATGATACATTTTGCAAACCAAATGCTATCACCTTTAATGTTAGTAAAAAGTTCTCAGAATCTAGTCATGAGCTGGTTTGGAGGTGGTGGTGGTCTAAATGTGTCTTTTGCTATATATTTCTATGTATTTTAGGAAAAGTAGAGATCCATCAGCACTTATTAGCTAAAATTCCATTTTTAATCTGAAAACTATTTGATACTTTCAAAAAAACCTAAAAGAGTATTTTGAAAACTGTTCACCAGGGACCTTTTGGTTATGAAAAACGTGCAGTTTAGACAGAGGTGGGGAGATCCTCGTCTAATTAAGGTGTAAAAAGAAGAGGGTTCCTTGGCGATTGCAACTAAAACATTTCAGAGACTGAGATTATTTCAGAATTGGGAGAGGTCAAATTTTTAGTATGTTTCCCTTACAGATAAGGAAATCAAAACCCATCATCACAAATGATCCAGAGGATAAACCCAGAGGAACCTTATTAACAATCCTGTTAAGTTTTTCCAGGAAACAGCAAGCAACAGCGAGACTGTGAAACCCCGTGTTGGCGTGAGGAAAGGGGACAGTGGAGTTTTACTGAGTGTGGTGCAAAACACAAATCTGTACACACGGCAATGATGTAGGCAAACTAAGATCCGTATGACTGTGCTTTAACTGCAGAACACTGGAAACGCAAACTACCACCGGCTCCTAGTCTCTCAAGGGTGCTGGGGGCAGCTCTAGCATCACATCTCAAGAAGAAAGGTGTCACTTCCTAGAGCCTCTGCACAAAGATCAAAGCGGGCATGTGCAGGCAGAGCACAGACTGGCTATAATTCAAGTGATTTGTAAATTAACAGTATAATCTGCTCAGGAAGAATTTACATTCAAGAAAGTTCATTTACTTTTCTTATTAAATATATAGCATATAACAGATTTAACAGTTAAACATGTGCTTTCTGCCTTAAAGACTTCATTCTCACCAGAGGACAAAGTCCTTCAGAAGTAAATAGTACTTCGGTGTCATAGTATTTCTGGGAAGGATGATGCAGTATCACTGGGAATATGAGAGGCTGACATGCACAATTTCAAACAGCACTCAAGGGACAAAGTCTAGAACGTTTGTTTCAGTTATTCTGGCCTCTAGTCCAGGGGCTGGGAAAACTTTTCCCATGAAGGTCCGATTAGTGAATATTTTAAGTCTTGCCAGTCAGATGGTCTCTGTGGCAACCACTCTGCCGCTGTGGCCTGGAAGCAGGCATAAAAACAATGTGGACACGAGTGGCGTGGCAGTCTTCCAGTAAAACTTGACTGGAATGGGCTGCAAGCCATCCTCTTCTAGAGTAAAGAAGACGAAAGCAATACTACCAACCAAATGTGATGCACGGATCATGGCTGGTTTCTGGTTTGAGACACGAGGTGAGGCTGCTGGGAGACAACCATAAAAGACAATCTCAGGGGTGCTGCTCCAGACCAGATGGTGAGTGCCTCGATGGGGCCAGTGGTGGTGATGGCCATCCCCGGGAGAGAAAAGCTGAGACATGTGGGAGATGAACCAGCAGGACCTGGACAACCAGTGGCCCGTGAGACATGAGTTTAAGATTTCTAGATGACTGGTGCTGGATGATGGGGATGCCAACCTTCTGAGCAATGGAACCCAGAAAGAGACACTGGAATGTGGCCGGATGAGAAGTTCCATTTTGGACGTGTGGGGTTTGAGGGGCCTCACATCAGCTGAAGACATCCAGAGGACATGAACCTAAAACTGGGGAGAGATCTGAAGCAAAGCCATGGGGGGGAATAAAACCTGAAAATTGGTCAAAGAAAAGGGAAAGAATGCAAGAGCTTTCAGGAGGAGGGCGCGATCAACAATAAAAATGTAGGTGTCTATTAAGATAAAAACGGAAAAGCCTGTTTTTTGCCACAACTAAAACTAAAAATAAGTTAGTCTGGATTTGTCGTTCAGAAGATCAGTGACCTTAGGAAGAGCTATTTTAGTCAAGTGAGCAGGAGCCAGACTACAGAGGACTGAAGTGATGTATCAGAGAGTACAAATATAGACCACTCTGTGAGACGGTGGAGGAGAGAAATTCTGTGATTCCTCAGGAGACTGGGAGTTTAAATTTTTCTTAAAAAGACGATACAAGCTTAACTAGGTTTATAGACTAAGGGCGAAGAGGTGCGAATAGAGAGCAAAAAGCAGAAGCTCCGGGACAGCAAGGACATGAACCACACTGAAAAGGCAGTAAAGAGCACAGGTGGATGGACAATATTTTCATCTTGAAACATCTCTGGAAACCTTAACATTCTCTTTTTCATTAAAACAGCCCCATTTCTTGGTCATTCCCCATGATAGCTCAAATGACCTTGAGATTTCTTTAAAAAAAAAAAAAAAATTTCAAACGGAGTAAAGGCTATGAAAAGTAATGCAGACAATACCCACATGCCCCTCCCCGTGAGAAGTAACTAATACAAAAAAGTCCTGTGCACCCTTCTCTGACCACATCTCCTTCCTTCCCCAGTGAGTCACCGAGGGTAACCACTCAAAATGCTGTATCTGAACTCATCTCTAAGCAATACAGAATGTTGTTTTGCAGGCTTTATATTTTATATAAACGATATCCTACCATAAATAAACAAAATGACATTCTTGGAAGAACCAGCGGAACTGTGAACACGAACTACGTATTACAAGATACTGAACATGTCCCCTCTTTGCGCAGGGGTGGATCGTGGCATCATGGTTGCACAGGAGACGATCCTTATTCTTGGGGAACTGCCTGTAGCAGTATTAAAGATGAAGTGTAATGAATGTGCACGTGTGTGCACACGTATGTACACATGATGGGGAAGTGTACACGTGAAGGCAAGGAGGAAGGTGAGGGAAGGAGGTGTGTATGTGAAGTCAAGGTGGGAAACTACTAACAACCGCTGGATCTGGGTGCAGGGTACATGGGGATTTGTTTCTCTATCCGTTTAGCTCTTTGTCAGCTGGATAATAAAACGTGGGTCGGAACACTTTGGCCCCGTAAGAACAATACTGCTGCCAGCCCTGTTAGGTGCATCAGCGCCGCCCAGATCCTTTATTACCTAAAGGCCTCTAGGTCCCCCAAACTGAAGTGTTATTTGGGCAGCAGCAAAGCCCGATACCCGAAGGCTCTAAGTCCCTTGGCACGGACTGAAAGCATCATGCGTGTTTGAGGCCCGGCCACAAATGGGAAGCTGGGCACGCAGAGCAGTCTGGTTTGACCAGCGCAGCAGGGTTCTAAAGGCTGGCACAGGTATTTCGGAAGGGTACAAAACTCAGTACAGTTGCCCCAGTTCCCATCACTCTTTCTTATCTTCTACTTCGCTTACTTGCTAGGCCCGCGAAGGGGCTGAGCTTGTGACCTCTGATTCACGAAGTACCTGTTCTCATTTAGGTGAGACCCCTGCTCCCTGACTGCACTGAATAAACGAGAAATGAGTTCTGTGAGGACAAGGGAGGTGTATCCAGCACTCCTCACTTTTATCATGAAAACTTTAAGCAAATAGCTGCGTATTTATTGTATGTACTGATTAACATGTCAAATCATGTCCATTAACTGCATCTGTTCGGGAAACAAAAATGTCAAACACGGATACAAAAATTAAAAGTTAAGATCATGTTCGTACAATTCTGAACTGCATGTGGTTCACGACACCACAGCTTTTGTGTCTGTGGACTACTGCTCAAGCTGTTTATAACATAGGCTACGCCGCTCCTCACTGATCACTAGCCTAAGCTCGAATCTGTAAAATGAGGCTTAAATGTGTTCGTGAGGTGTGTGCATCGTAGCGAACACCCGCTAAAGGTCAGTCATTACTGTTGTAAATACCCCTCAGAGGCCAGGGCAGGCCTGACAGTCTCAGGCGGCTTCCCTGGCTCACAGACACCCGGTGGTCTCTTACGTGGCTAAAGTTGCTCCTACTCCGAGTAGTGCCTACAAAGATGTTTTAATGTAAACATGTGACATATGCTGGTAAGGGGGGTTCGCAAATGTTTTCAAAACAGATAAAAGCACAAGTCTGGTTTCTCTGCAGAGCACTCGGCCTTTGTCATTCACAAGCCTCCGGGCTCAGCCAGACTGCCGACTGCCGCACCCTCCTGGCTTCCGGCTCCACCTCCACATTAACGCAGTGCCCCCGCAGTGCCCCCTCGGAAAGTCCTTGGAGAAATACGCAGGATACTTTTCCTTTTCAGCCTCTGTTGAAGATTTCTTCCTATGCTCACATAGGCCTTCTTTTCATCTGAATGCACATCTGTCATAATTGGGGATTTCTGACCACTACCCACTTTTGAGAAAAACACTCTTACACTCCTATTGGTCCATTTCAAAAACACCTTTGTTCTTTCATTTCCCAAACTGAAAAAGCGTATTCAACATCATACCATTTTCTAAATTTACTGGCCCACTTCCCTGTTTGTTTTGTGAACTCCGATGCCACCAGTTTGGTGTATAGGTACTCGAGCACATGTTGTGTGAGTAGCCTCTCCTAAGGTTTCAACCACACTTTTAGAAAACATGCTGATGACTCAATACATCTGTTCCCAATCTGATTTCTCAGATGAACTTCCCACCAAATTAACTGCTTGGCATCATATATAATGTCTAAACCAGACTCTTCTTCCTGAAAAGTACAAGTTCTTCTGTAAAAGTTTTGGGGAAGATAATTCATTCAGCACCTAAACATTAGGCGCCAAGCTACATGCTTAAAACACATCGCACAGGGGCGCCTGGGTGGCGCAGTCGGTTAAGCGTCCGACTTCAGCCAGGTCACGATCTCGCGGTCCGTGAGTTCGAGCCCCGCGTCGGGCTCTGGGCTGATGGCTCAGAGCCTGGAGCCTGTTTCCGATTCTGTGTCTCCCTCTCTCTCTGCCCCTCGCCCGTTCATGCTCTGTCTCTCTCTATCCCAAAAATAAATAAATGTTGAAAAAAAAAAAAATTTGTTAAAAACACATCGCACAGTTTAATCCTCAAAGCAACCATATAGGTTGGGCATTAATGTCCGTACTAACAGATTAGGAGAAGGTCCAAGTAAGTTAAGTGATTGGGCAAGCCCACACAAGGGAGTTAAGTGGCTGGGGTGTGGGGGGAGGGGCGGTGGTAATTTACGTTTGCATCCTTTCCAATACTAATGTGCTGCTCTGATCACCTATGCCAGAAAGATCACATCTGTGTCCTCTTCCTCCTTCCCCACCACCGTGCAGTATGGTGCCCAAATACAGCACGGTTGTCAGGAGCACAGCTCTGGAGCTGGAACTTGAGCTCTGCCCCTCATTAGCTGGGAGACACGGTAACATGACGTGCAGAGGAGTTCCTGGTGTACATAGGACAGCACAGAGAGAGAGAGAGAGAGAGAGAGAGAGAGAGAGAGTAACTCTTGCCGGGATGGTTAGTAAAGGCTGCTCGGATGAGACGCAGGCTCGTAGCACAATTAAGTGACATGTCCAAAGAGCCGGGATTTAAAAGCCAGGTCCATTTGGCTCTAGAAACTTTGTTCATAACCAGGATCTGCTAGTGTTTGCATGTGTGGGAACCTTGATTCTCCTCAAGTCTCTATCTGGCTTGTAATAAATGCTTCAAAAACAGTTTGAAAAATGAAGGGACAAACAAACCATCAGAGCCTGTCAGAACATGTTGAAACAAACCGAGCTTTGAGAAAACTGTAATCACATACACTTCCTGCCTCACCACCCTTGCTGATCTGTGGCAATAACTGAATGGGTGTGCTGTCTGAATATAATTTCCACGTGCAACAGTCTTTTAATGGCACATGGTAACGGAGTGAGGTTAGGCAACTTAGCTAATGTCTTGGTGCCCCAGTTACCTCTGTTGAAAAGTGAGGATAAGAACAACTTATGCCTCACAGAGCTGTCAACAATTAATTGCAATAATGTGTAAAACTGCTTAGCACATCCCTTGGGGGAGGGTGCTCAATCTGAGCTACAGTTTTATCGATTTAAGCTATAAGCTACTTACTAAAATGGGTAGAACCTGGAGGGACAGTGATTAATCATTTAAAAAGCAGGATGGGCAGTCAGCTTACAGGAAACATTTTTAGGGTTCCCCATTCATAACTCCCTGCACGGAACTCTTATTTGCAGACACTGATGAACACAAATACACCCCCCAAAAGCCATGAATGTATACACTTGCTACGCTGCTAATGATGACAGTGGGAGTCTTGTAAGAAATGCCTTCTCTCACCTGACTGGTTTTTGCTGTTCTGCACCTCTCCGTTATTTTGTGGCTGTTGATTTGTTAAAGCACTGCTTTCTGACTGGCTGCTTAACACTTTAACAGCAGATCCCAGGTTTGCTGCTATGACAGGAAAATGCTGACCCCTCTTTAGAAGCTGTTTGTGTTCCTGGTGGCGAAATCGTGGTGGTACTTCCCGAGGATACCGAGGCAAGGCCTGTGGTGGCTGCGGCTGCGGCTGCGGCTGCTGCGGCTGCTGTGGCGGCTGTGGCGGCTGCTGCGGCGGCTGCGGCTGCTGCGGATTGTTGGCTGTGGCTCGCTTGGCATTATTATTAGTGCTGGTTGCTGTGGAAGTGCCGTTATTAGAGTTGGCAGGCTGAGGCTGGCTTACACTGGGCTTTATCTGTTCTGGCACTAATCCCAACAAAAGAAAAGGGGTGGAAAAGATTAGCCAGTAAAGTGTACCTCCACAGTAAGCCATCTAAGTAAAAAGGCACTAAGAAAAACAACCCTAAAGGAACGGAAAGTTCAAGTGCGTGAGGATATCCTCACTCACAGGCTAGGGTTTTCTTAGGAGAGAGTCAAATTTTACTTCTGCTAACTACCTCTCCAATAAGGGCATGGACATCATCAGCACCCCCTGGCCTGGACAGCTCATGCTCACCAGCTCCGTCCCGTATTATTCTGATCAGAGAACAAGCACCTGATTGTGCAACTAGAGAACTCATAGTAGCTTCAAGAACAAATGTGCTGAATTGAATTTTGGTAATCCTAAAAGAATCCTCAATTCTCTGGAAACTGTTCTTAATCTGCCTCATTTTTAATGTGTTTGGTTCCTATTCTTCATCTCTGAAAGACTGAACACAAGTAACAGGTAGAAAGGATAGAAAACAATCTGACAGTTTTTTTAAAAACAGACAAAGTTAACAATATTTTTTGCTGTTAAAACATAAAGTCTCAAATAGGACAAACTCAGAACGGGGAAGTGAATACAAAGAATGACATCTATGAAACTAACCAAAATGGGAGAAGTAACATAGATAACCTCTCTTAAGCAGAGCTGAGAAATAGCCATTTGTCTACTGTATGAACAATCTGAAATTATAAAGTGTATTTTTAGACCCTTAAGAGAGATCAAATAAGTAAACAAACTGATGGAAAGGACTCAAGCCGGTGAAGATATACCTAGTCTCTAAATTACATAAATGCCGCGTGGTATAAGAACTTTCAGTGCTGGATGGACCCAGGTTTTAATCACAGTGCTGCCTTTACTGAGCTCTGTGTCTTTGGACAAGCTGTATAGACGTGACCGAGCCTGTGGTATCCCCCGTCAAATGGGGTAACACCTATACCCTGCAGAGCTATCCTCGAGTTAACTGTTACTGCTTACAGAGCACCAAGTATAAGGCGATACAAACAACGGGTATCTGTTAATGATCCGCACAATACCACCTTTTGCGGCCGTTTAACGTTTCCGTGAGAGTTCGACACATCTTTACAGATGCCACTGTCAGACAAATAAAGTGAAATGTATCCATGTGACCAGTGAGGATGCTCGGAGAAAATGCTGCCCAAGGGTTGAGAGCTCCAGGCCTGAAATTCGAACACTGCTACTAGAACTGGGTCGTCTGTGTGTCTTTCACCTTGCCCGTACAGGCAGTGTTGATCTAGTACCCAGCACAATGTAAAAACTCCACAAGCAGAAGCTATTCTGTGGACCAAATACAGGAAATATTTGTTAAATGCCTACAATGCGTATGATGGTGTGATAAAGAGGTCACCGGTATCATTTCCAGCAGCTACCTGCTCCCCCGTCCCCACCCCCACCCCTCGCAGCTCTAGAGTCTCCTTCATGTAGGTCTGGCCTCACTAACCACCTTCTATCTCCCGGCCACTGGTGGAGTTTGTCTACGTCACTAATACTAGTATTCTTTAATACGGGATCTGGTCTCTTATTTTCTCATGTGATTTTGATTCCTCTAAAGTAATACAAGCAAACTGTCATTCAGGAGGACTGCACTGAAAAAATTATAAAATTACATTCCATCTATTGCTTGGAATCCCTGCCATTCTTGAAGGCAACCAAAAAGCCTCACATTAATAATTTGAGCCAAGTACATTCTAGGTCTAATTACTTTATATATGAAACTTTTGTCTCCCAGACAATTTAATGCTCCCAGAAAGCAGCAATAATGTATATTCCTCTGTCACAAGGAAAACAAGGCACTAGAATATTCTAAAGTACCTCTGAAACCAAAAAAAAGATAAAGTACACATAACTATGAAATCATAAAAAACACAAAAACTCCAACTCAACCTTTGCATGTTTAGTACAGGTTCAGCACTGTATCTATCTGGCAACTGAATGTAACCTTGTAATACGGTTATCCACTGCTAAAACACAGGCTTGCCTGCCACTGTATTACTAAAAGGAAAAGACAAGATTGTAACAATTTAAAACCCAACGACATTATTTATATGAGACAGCAACAGGAAAATGGTCTTTAATACATTCAAGGAATTAGAAGATAACCTACAGGCAAACACTTGTGAACGATTTATGTGAATAATGTCGGAGAACCTTAACACTATGCCAAAAGTGACCAGGAATTCAGAAGCAGTATTTCCGTCTGTCACCCGGCAGCCCCATCCCTGCCTCCAATTCAGAGAGCTGCTGTACTCCTCAGTCGAGTGTCATGGGGAAAGTAAGGCCGAGATAGGTCCTCATTTCTGGGGCCAGAAGAGTTAACTAAAACCAGTAAAAATATTAAGACAATGTAACTACTGATTATAAAACTGAACTAAATAATCTGAAGTGAAATCCCAGATATAAACATGATGCATACTGGAAGAGTAAAGAAGTTAACTGCGTGTGAAGGTAGGGTGGTAAGGATGGGGTTGCTGGGTAACAGACATAATTACTGCATGATTTTTGGCTAGTGTGTTTGTGCAGTTAAAATTTAGGTTAATTACATCAATAAATATCCAAACCACTGAAAAGAGAAAAAAAACTGAGCAAATAAGAAAACTCAATCCATTCAAAAGATACAGAAAATGCAATAAAAATAATTATTTCAGAATTGCAGTTAATATGAAATATAGACAGATGCCACGCATGAGCTCCAAACGATCTGTAATCAAAATAAATGTAAATGAGTTAAATTTACTTATTAATAAAAGCTCTTTAGCTTTTTTAAGAAAAGAAAAACTTTAAGGAATGTACTTTGCAAAAATCACTTCTAAAACAAAACAATACAGGAAGTTGAGGGGGAAAAGTATACAGATACATGACCAAAAATGCTAACAAAATTTAAATAAAAGCAATATTAATGTCCAGTTTAAAAAAATTCAATCAGAAAATCATTATAAAAAACAAGATGTCCAACTTCAGCCAGGTCACGATCTCGCGGTCCGTGAGTTCGAGCCCCGTGTCGGGCTCTGGGCTGATGGCTCAGAGCCTGGAGCCTGTTTCCGATTCTGTGTCTCCCTCTCTCTCTGCCCCTCCCCTGTTCATGCTCCGTCTCTCTCTGTCCCAAAAATAAATAAAAAACGTTGGAAAAAAAAAAAAAACAAGATGTTTCATACTGATAAAAGAAACCAACTAAAAAAATTTGAACAGCTAAAAGAACGTTTATATACCAAAACTTAGTATCAAAACGTAAATCAAGTGGAGACAGAAAAACTGGGAAAAAAGGCAAAACCATCTACCTTGATGGACAGAGAACACCTTTTTTGATGAAACAGTATAAAAGTACACACACACACACACACACACACACACACACACACAATATAGTACTGAAGAAAACACCACTATATTGCAAAAAGTACAAATAATACAGATGACATTTCTGGATTACAATGCAACCACATTAGAAACAACAAAACTAGCAAATGAAACAGCCTTAAATAAATTTTGAGCTGAGAAAGAAAAAGAAATACCAAAACTGTAGAGTTACCAAGAAAATACTAGTGAAAACAAAACACATGATAAATTTTAAGATACGGCTAAACCAATGCTTAAAGAAAAATTCCTAGCCTTAACTATTTTCAACAAACAAGAATGAATAAAAAGCATCTTACTGAAGTTAAAGAATGAACTAAATGAAGCATAAGAAGGAATTAGTGGAGATAAAAGGAGAAACCAAGGACTTTACAAAGTAAACTAGTAACTCCAAGGTGTGGCTTTATGAAAAAAATAAACTGGTAGTTAACCTGATTTTTTTTTTTTAATTTTTTTTCAACGTTTATTTATTTTTGGGACAGAGAGAGACAGAGCATGAATGGGGGAGGGGCAGAGAGAGAGGGAGACACAGAATCGGAAGGAGGCTCCAGGCTCTGAGCCATCAGCCCAGAGCCTGACGCGGGGCTTGAACTCCCGGACCGCGAGATCGTGACCTGGCTGAAGTCGGACGCTTAACCGACTGCGCCACCCAGGCGCCCCATGATTTTTTAAAATTAGGAAAAAATGAGATGATTTTCT
This sequence comes from Herpailurus yagouaroundi, assembly GCF_014898765.1. Classification (NCBI taxonomy): domain Eukaryota; kingdom Metazoa; phylum Chordata; class Mammalia; order Carnivora; family Felidae; genus Herpailurus; species Herpailurus yagouaroundi. The sequence continues at coordinate 179,074 of NW_024412453.1, forward strand.
AAAATGAAGATTTTTCTTTAGGCTCAACTCTATAATTAACTCGAAAAGATGGAGGAGAGATTTAACTCTGACCCTGAAAAAGGCAAGAAAATAAACAGTAATTAGAACAGAAGAAATGGAGGAATTTATGAAATCACCCATCAGGATCAGACAGTTTGACCAATACTGCCATTCAGTGTTTTTTGTTTTTACCAGAATACTTCTAAGAAACATGTAACTCTAATGCTATTTAAATCGTTGAAGAGCACAGCAGAAAAGGGAACACCCAACAGTGTTACCAGGAAGTCTGACAAAATTTTAGTAATCCCGAACAATGTGGAGAAAAAAGAAATACAAACCGTGCCGGGGATTAAAAAAGACAGAATTCAAAATGTAAACAATGTTCCATAACATGGCTTGGCAAATCTTTCCTGTAAAGAGCCGGATAGTAAACATTATATAGGCCATATAATCTTTCAACTACAACTCTGCTATGGTAGCACAAAAACCAGCCATAGGCAACACATAAATGAATGGATGTGACTGTGTTTCAGCAAAACTTGGAATACAAAAATAGGCACTGGGCCAAGTTTGCAAGCTATAGGCCCAGTGTCTGCCCTATAAAGTATAATTTACCCAAATGAGCTTATAGAGAAGATCCTAGAACAACATCAAAAAACACTGAAAAAAGTCCTCCAAGATTTACCTCTCTAAAAAGCACCAGGCCCAGATGACTTTATAGGGAATGTGCATATAAAATCTTCAAGAGGGGCACCTGGGTGGCTCAGCTGGTTAAGCGTCCAACTTCAGCTCAGGTCATGATCTGGCGGTCCATGAATTCGAGCCCTGAGTCGGGCTCTGTGCTGACAGTTCAGAGCCTGGAGCCTGCTCGCATTCTGTGTTTCCCTCTCTCTCTCAAAAATAAATAAACGTTAAAAATAAATAAATAAAAATAAAATCCTTAAGAAACATGTCCTATCAATCTACACAAACTGTTTCGGAATAAAGAAGTGCAGGTTCAAAAGACTGACTAGATTTAAATCTTGGCTCTGCAACTTACTAGCTGTATGACCATGGGCAAGCCACTTAAGAACCTGTACCTCTGTTCCCCTCATCTGTAAAACAGGGGTAAGTATTAATACCTCTACCATGCAGGGTTGTTGTGAGGCTTTAATAAGACAATGGATGTAAAGAACTGAAAATAGTACTTGGCCCCTTGCGAGTACCCAATAAATGTTAGTGATCACTACTGCTGTCTAGGTTAAAAAAGGGGGAGTAAGGATGACCCTCAGATTTCTGGCCTGGAATGTGGGTAGACAGTAGTACCATCTACCAAGATACTGTAATAGAAGACAAAAACTAAGTTTGGAAAATACGTGAGAATGAGCTTTGGTTTTGATGTTAGGTTTACTGTTTCTGTATGACAGTTTAATTCTCAAATGTTTTGGTCTCAAGACCCCTTTGTGTTTTTAAAAGTTATTGAGAACACCAAAGATCTTTTGTTTATGTGGGTTAAAACTATATTTACCATATTAGAAATTTATAGAGATATTTAAAAATATATTAATTCATTTAAAAAATAAACTCTTGGGGCGCCTGGGTGGCTTAGTCAGTTAAAGCCTCTGACTCTGGCTCAAGGGCTCAAGCCCCACATCCAACTGTGCGCTGACCGCTCAAAGCCTGGAGGCTGCTTAGGATTCTGTGTGTGTGTGTGTGTCTCTCTCTCTCAAAAATAAACATTAAAAAAAATAAAAAAACACAAACAAAAACAAAAACTCTTGGAGTGCATGGGTGTCTCCGTTGGTTAAGCATTCAACTCTTGATTTTGGCTCAGGTCGTAATCTTACGGTTCATGGGACTGAGTCCTGAGTCAGGATTCTCTCTCCCCCTCTCTGCCCCTTTCTTGTTTACTTTCTCTCTCTCTCGAAATAAATAAATATTTAAAGAAAAAAATAAACTCTTACACGAATATGTATTTTCACTGAATGAATATATATTTTCTGAAATAAGATTTCCAAAACAAAAAGAGTGAAATGTATGCATGCACTGTTTTTACATTTTTCCAAACATCTTTAATATCTGGCTTAACAGAAAGCAGGTCGATTTCACATCTACTTCTGCATCCAATTTGTTGTGACATCCACATTTTATGTAGCCTCTAGAAAACTCCACTATGTACTTATGAGAAAAAAGAGTGAAGACCACAAGTAAACTTTCTGTCATGAAAATAGTGTGACCTTGTGAATTTCATGGAAGTTTCAGACAGCCTCTGGGGAGTCCTCAGATAAATTCTGAAAACCACTGCTCTAGAATATCCATGTGTAGAATGCAGCTGAACATATGGTTCTGAAGTTCGGTGAAGTATGAACCAGAAAAATCAACTTAGCATTCAGCAGAGAGGTGGGAGAAAGGTGACGCGAGCAGCAGAATGAGAAGCATCACCGAGACCCAAAGGAGAGGCTACTGTAGCCGACAGAAGAGCAGTAGTGGCCAGAGAGGCAGGACAGAAAGAGCTTTTAAAAATGGCCTCCCTATTTACTCAAGCAGGGACTTGTTCCCCAAATTCTCCCTATCCCTCCACGTTCAGGCAACAGGTCTGACAGATTATCTACTGGACAGCATTCAAATGCATCCTTATCATCTCCAATGTCACTGCTGTGATTTAGGCCCTCCAATTTACGCTTGCAAAAACTTCTTACTTGGTCTCTGGGGCTTCCATCTTGACTCCCCTCCCCAAATCTATCATCTCTCTGCCCCAAGTTGTCTGTATCATTAAAGTGCTTTCAGAAATCATCTAAAGTCCTTAGCATGGCCCCGGTCTACCACTTCTCCAGATTCATACCCCATTGCAAAAACATGCATTTCCTTCTCTGTCACACCAAGAACCTGCCATACTCCAAAAGGTACCATTCTTTTTCAGGATATTCTTTGTGCCTAAAATGCCGTGATACTTTTCTTTTCCTTTTTTTAATGTTTGTTTATTTATTTTGAGAGAAAGAGAGACAGAGAGAGCACATGAGCAGGGGAGGGGGAGACAGAGAATCCCAAGCAGGCTCCACACTGTCAGTGCAGAGCCTGACGTGGGGCTTCAACTCACAAACCTGCAAGATCATGACCTGAGCCGAAACCAAGGGTTGGACGCTCAACCGACTAAGCCACCCAGGTGCCCACGTCCTTGATACCTTTCTTGAAAATCTTTCTCTCCACCTTTCCTAGGAAACAATGAACTACCCTGCAACCCCTCCCCAGGTTCTGCCAGCCTTAAAAGCATTTTATGACAAGCAATTTCCCCTCCTCTTTCCCATAAAACTCTTAATGCATCTCTCGCCCTGCACATGCTTAAGTGCCGCCTTCTTGCTCCTCCCCTTTATCACTGGCATTCCCAAGCACCACACACGACCAAGAACTACTGGCTGAATGAACAACCGAAGAACTGTCAGCATGACATGAACCCAAAGAACAATGTAGAATGATACTGAAGATGAAACACTGAAACACTGACATTTAATCGGTGGAAGAATCAAGAACTGGTAAAGAGAGAATGATCAAAAGAAGAAAGAGTTAAGGACGATGATAGTAGCTGGCTGGTATGTTGCTGAGTAACTCAGTGGTTAGAAATCTCTGCTCTAAACAAACAAACAAACAAACAACCCAGAGCTGGCATCCACAGAACAAGACAAGTTCAGTAAATATGATTGTTTATCTGGGAAGTTACCCTAATTAGCCACAACATCATGTTATCCATAATACCAGAAAAATATTTTGAAGGAATTTCGTTAGGCCAGTACAAAACACACATACCCACTAAAACTTTTTTATTTTACATTTTTTTTGCCATTCTGTGACCCAACTGGTCTTTTGTACAGTTTAAGCAGATGGACAAAATTATGAACTGGCCCAGAAATCAACACGTTTTAGAACATTTTTTAGAATGGAAAAATTACTCATGAGAAGAATTTAAACCGACATTTTCCTAAATCGTGCTCCAAATCAAGACTTCCCACTTTGCAAAAAAACCGAAAGAACCAATGTGACAATTAAATTATTAATTTGTGCTACTTTCATGTGTTTTGAGATTTCTTATGCACAAGCATGCTATCACTCTGTAAGCTGGAAGCTGCTCTGAAAAACGTCTATTAACTGGGGGAAAAAACCCACAGCAATTGTCCTACATTCACGTAAAATACCAGGACTAGATAAGAGATATTTAATATCCAAAATCCTAAATATACAAGTTCTAAATTTGTAAAAAAATTTTTTTACTTATTTACTCAGTCATTAGAAATTAAAATTATATGAATATTTACTTCTTTTAATCTTTAAGATAACATTTTAAATGCCATCTGAATAAATTTCAGAAAACAGTAAATAAGAGAACTTCCTGTTGGCTATCTACAAGTTTAATAGAAACAATAGTTGAACTACAAAGCAGCCATCAGTATCATGAATTGCTTACCAAACTCCCCAAAACATGAATGACAAAATCTTAATACCTCAAGCCCTTCCTTTAGTCCTACCCTTCCAAAGTCTATAATTTAGCTTTGTGTATGAGTCTTCATATTGGCTACATTGTGAATCTTCTAGAAATACTGGCATAAACAGCAGGCATAGGATACCAAAATGGCATTTTTTTTTTTTAATTTTTTTTTCAACGTTTATTTATTTTTGGGACAGAGAGAGACAGAGCATGAACGGGGGAGGGGCAGAGAGAGAGGGAGACACAGAATCGGAAACAGGCTCCAGGCTCTGAGCCATCAGCCCAGAGCCTGATGCGGAGCTCGAACTCACAGACCGCGAGATCGTGACCTGGCTGAAGTCGGATGCTTAACCGACTGCGCCACCCAGGCGCCCCCCAAAATGGCATTTAAGACATGATTTCACTTTTAACAGAATGAAATATTAAACTGACCTCCAAAACATAGAAACCATATACAGATTTGTGTTTGAATTCTTAAAAGAATTGAAATAGTTGACATCACCAGTTTAAAATAATACTTAATAAGTATCTATAGAATACACAGTGCTTTTAAAGACTTCTTTTGGCAAACTTTAAATTTACCTAAAGTAAGGGGCACCTGGGTGGCTCAGTCGGTTGGGCGTCTGACTTCAGCTCGGGTCATGATCTCACAGTCCGTGATTCGAGCCCCGCGTCAGGCCCGCGTCAGGCTCTGTGCTGACAGCTCGGAGCCTGGAGCCTGCTTCAGATTCTGTGTCTCCCTCTCTCTACCCCTCCCCTGCTCATGCTCTGTCTCTGTCTCAAAAATAGATAAAAAACATTAAAAAAAATTTTTTTACCTGAAGTAAGCATGCCTACCCTCAGTACACGTCATATAGGAAAAGACAAGTGTCAAGCTCTCTCTGAAGACACATGGCAACAGCACCCATGAAAGGGCCTCGGCTGGAAAATGTCATTCTCACATAAGAGCAAAAGTCCAGGGTTGTCCTAAGTATTTCTTATTTTTATAAGAAAAAACACCCTACCTTCTCAAACAAGTATGGGGTAGGTGTAATTGACAAGATAAAAATGTACTGACAACAAGCCATAGTTTCCAGAAATTAACATTTCTAGCTGTCAATAATTAGGCTCAACTCCAAATGCTTGATGGTTAAGAAATTCTTACCTTTGCTCAAACGGTATTTTAAAAAATAAATGTCACCTATAAACATTCTTTGAAATCTTCATTACAGAGAATGATTTTATGCTCTTAAAAGCCACAAAATAAAGTAACTTCTGGAAGAAAAGTCAACATGTTACAAACTAGTATATTTAAACTGTAACTGCTCATCAGGCAACACCACATACAAGATTTGTCTTTCTTCCCTACTGTTAATGTTTCCAGTAAGTAATTATAATCTCTTTAAGCCTAAACTCTCAAATCAATTATTCTAGCTGCCGTGCTAAAATAATACGGTAGTTTTCAATAGAATCTGCCTCATGATCAGAAGAAAAGCAAACCTATATGAGTGAAATCAATTCTTCCCGTTTTCCTGATTAGCAGCAGTAGCAGCAGCAATGTCACAGGGGACAGAGTTTCAAAAAGCACAAACCTGACAAAAACTTCAAGCAGATTAGAAAATTCTCTACACCAAGAAATTCTAAAGAAAGGAGCTTCCAACTTCTGTTGTTTTCCCACTCCATAGCTTTCTGCAGGAAATGCAGAAAGGCACAGTGTCACTGAACTGCTATGGAGGTACGGCTCACCAACTTCCCCTGTATTTGAGGCACAATAACTCAAATTCCATCTGCTTATATTTTAAGAGGGCCAGGAGGGGAAAGAAGCAGCCAGCTGGTTAAACAATGCAAAGAGCGTTCTGGTCAATTAAGATGAGCCTACAAATCAAATTTATCTAAAACTTAGCCAAACTTTGTACTACTATAAAAATCCTCTTACTCATTAATAAACACACTGGAGGATTTATAATATATTTCCCCTGTATAATATACATTCCCTGTCCTATACTGACTTTGGTGAGTTCTGGAGTGCTGAAGGGCACTGAATAGCACAGAAGGGGCAAGTCTGGCTTTTAAGTTGACACATACAGATGTGAATGCTAGAATTTTCACTGTGGACAAATGGCTGCAGTGTTAAGTGCCACTGGTCAACCTGGACAAAATACCTAAATGCCTGCCAATCCATCAGCTTCTGTTAATCCTTAGCAAGTAGGCTGAACTAGATGGCTATTTAAGAAGTTGAAGACTTAAAAACTAATATGAACTATAACAAGCTGTATTTATATTTTACACAGGCGCAAACAAATCTTAATATATTTGTTATAAAGTTATTAAAGTAAGGAAAAATCCCAAGCGGCATCATAAACAACTCAAAATTAAATACTGAATTTAAAATACATATTGGGGCGCCTGGGTGGCGCAGTCGGTTAAGCGTCCGACTTCGGCCAGGTCACGATCTCGCGGTCCGTGAGTTCGAGCCCCGCGTCGGGCTCTGGGCTGACGGCTCGGAGCCTGGAGCCTGTTTCTGATTCTGTGTCTCCCTCTCTCTCTGCCCCTCCCCCGTTCATGCTCTGTCTCTCTCTGTCCCAAAAATAAATAAACGTTGAAAAAAAAAATTTTTTTTAAATACATATTAAATTGAACTCATTTAGTTGTAATTCGCTTCACATGCCCTAGAGAAATGGGAAGCATACCTGTTCCCGAGTCTTAGGAAGCACCCACTTCTAATCCCGCAGGGAACGTGATCTTCTTACTCAAACATTTCCCACCTCAAATTACTAACACAAAGAGAAACATCGCTGATTTGCCTCCATACAATCCTCAACTCTTCAGCAAAATGCCCGAGCAATCTGTTCTAGAGTACAGATCTTCTCTAACAGCTGGAGGATATCCACACCACATTCACAGCATGGTATTTCCAAGATCTTTAGTTAATCTATCCGTCAAACCTTGTCCTGGAAGTATGTGAGATTCGAAACAATGGGATGATGGAAAGAGTTTTCAGGCAGATGTACACGCTTTCAAAGAAAAAACAAGTCAGACTGCCCTTAAGTCTCTTTCATAACTTAAATCCTAGAAGTGATCCTTAAATTTGTTTAACTAGCGCTGTTAAGGGAAAGTTGTTTAAAAAAACAGATTCTTTAGCCTCACAGATAAATCAGAATCTATATTTCTTAAAACAAATGTCACATGTGGTTCTCATGTCTGAATAAATTTGGAAAACTGTTATGATAGATACTGTAGGAGTATCTGGAGAGCTTCTGAGTTCCATTTGTGACTCAAAAAAAAAGAAAATACCTAACAATTCAACTAAGAGTTAGTAGCAGGAACAAAAGTCCCAAACACACTGAAACTTAAAAAAAATTAAGGGGCGGGGGGGGGGTGGTGGTGTCACCAAATTTATGCAATAAAGAAATTGTCATAAATTACTGAAGATAACAAATTATTTAGGAAATACAGGATGGTTAGTTGATTTGTCTTAATTAGAAAAAAATAAAGTTCAGGTAAATCAGTTAATAATGTCATAAAGTGCTGGCATTTTTGAAAGCTTTTAGAAAAGAAGCAAATTTTTTTCTAAATCTGGATAAACAGCAGGCTTTATAAAAGTCAAGTAATCAAAAAGTAAAAGATTGTTAAGTCTAACCCAATGAAGTTATGCAGTGCAACTTATTTTTTCAGGGGTGTGTGTGTGTTTATGCCGAACTAAAAGGCAAACGGGAAAGTACTTGTCCTTTGCAGTACGTTAGAGGGATCCATCCTCTCCCCCCTCCCACTGCCTACCCCAATTTTCCCTAACAGAGGGAGGGAAAAGAGGTCCTGTTTCGCTTTAAGGCCCCTAAAGCTAACATAGGGAAATATTCAACAGAGCCACTAGAATTTAGGGCCAGAGTTCAAGCTAAGAGTATAAAGTTATTTAATTTTGCTTTTCTTCTTCTGACTATATATTTTTACATCCTCTGCATACATATACCCCCTTATGGGATCTAGTATTGGGCAAAATTTAGATATTTTTGTCTGGTATCTCATCCTCAGAACAACTTCAAACATATGACATAGTCTGTAATGTTGGAAATATTTCCATCAAATATATCAGACAGAATGCTAATAAGCGTATTACACAAACAGCTCGTGCAAGCTGATAACAAAAGCTCTAGGCCCAAGGGGTGAATGGGTTACAAACAAGAATGGGTAATTCATAAGATGAAAAAAGTACAAGTGATTAAACATGATATTCCATTTTACCAGTAAACAAATGTAAATCAAAGCAATAAAATACCAATTTTGGCCTGCCAAATTTATAAAGATGCTATGCCCCATTTTCATGCTGCAAGACATACTCCTTGCACTATGGCAGAGACGCTGCCCTGTGATTCACCCAAGCTGGGTTGGGCCCTACTTTAGCGAGAGGAAAAAGCAAATCATCGTCTGGGTGAGGGAAAGCCCTGAACTGACCTGGACACTGTATGTGGTTTCTGGAGACTGAGACTGCCAGGACACTGCACAACCACAGTGGTGGTAATTAAAACTTACCAAGTATCAGCTGGATGCCAGACAATATAGCTGGTATCTATCTTCAGGATTCTATAAACTTGAAATAGTATTTCCATTTTTACAGATGAGGCAACTAAGGCTTAGAAGAAGGCTGCCCATGATCCAACATCTACTAAATGGCAGAGCTGAAATGTGAAACCAAACTGGACCCCCAAACCAATGTTTCTCCTAGTATAAAGTAAGTTTCCTCTTACTTATAAGAGTAAAATCAAACTCTCTGAAAATACAGAAATCACTGATTAGGGCTTAGCCACTCTAAAAGCTGCAAATCAAAAATTTCTATCATAAGGTGTCTATATATTTAGCATTTACTAACCTCTGGCCCAGTGATTTATGTTCTATATTATTTCATTTCCACAATATCAAGTAGCCTGGATTATCTCCTTTTATCCAAGTCAAACTGAGGCTTAGGGGTTGAGAAACGTGCCCAAGGTCACAGAAATAAGAATACAAAGGCGATATTCAAATCGAATGCTATCTGACTCAGAAGCCTGGACTTTTAACACTATGCTGTGTTTACGCTAGAATTCCAAGATTATCATCTTCAGTAGAAGATTCAATACTTTCTGCTTCAGGCCAAATGCTGTCTTTATGCACGATTTTATTAAGTGCGTTTTCACTAAGACTACAACACTGAGCCCGCTCGCACTCAGTACGCATTCTGAAACACAGCTACTACTCTTATTAGAACTAAATGAAGAACATAAAAGTGGAAATTACGACCTATGCTGTGTTATTTGCTAGTCTGGAGCTTTCTCTTACCTGGTCATAGCTGATAAAGCTATTCTTGCTAATCTCTCCTGACTTCTCAAAAATTTAAACCAGAGGACTCCGGGTTTGTTTCCTTTGAAACTGAAGACCTAACTGTTGCCAAGGCAGAATCTCAGGGTAGGACACAACCTCAGGATACTCCCACAAGCTCCCCAACAACTATGGGATCATTGGCCACTGAATCTACTTTCCAACAACAGTTTGCCTGCTGACTGCACGGATCTCTGCTTCTCTCCTATTTCCTGTCTTTGTCCTGCCCCAGCCTCATCACAGATCTCTAAAGTTACAAAATCTTTCATTTCTACTTATTTTAATAATTTACTGGCATTTATAAGCAAACATACCTACGCTGGCTAGAAATAAAATGTTCCTTACCTTACAAGCAAAAAGGGGTCCTTAAGTGTCATTACCTCATTGATCACATAAATGTAGATTTACATGTATAAACGTATATAAATCATTTCTCTTTCTCAACAGGAGGAAAGGAAAAATGGTGGGTTTGATATACCTAAACAGAGTAATTTTACTATTTCCCTGGGAAGCACAATTTTCCCCTTCCAGTTAGTGCAGAGCTACAAAAAGAGTTACTTACAAAGCTCAAAGACACCTCCCATGAGAAGAAACACCTTTGCCATTAGTAAATTCTTCACCACCAGGAAACCTGCTTCTCCTTCAAAGAGGTCAGCACATATCTGCCTTCAAAAAGTTACCAAGATGGCACATCTGGGATCAGAACCTGGTCTGTCTCTATGACTTAATACCTGCCTATAACATAGAAGTCGTGTTTCTACATAATACTATGTGTGTGTGTGTGTGTGGGGGGGGACACTGCATGAAAGCCCCAATTCTAACAGAACTTCCCAACCTGTGTGACAAAGAATCACAGGTGTGCTGAGGGGAGGAGCACCTCAGCGGCTGCACAACCAGAGTCTCTGGGACTGTCAGCCTCAGCTGGGGGTTGGCCACTGCTGTTTACCTTAACAGCCCCACCAATACCATTTCCATGTGAGCCACTATGTGATCAGGTCAGGCAACACACTTTGAGTCACATCTTTTTGGGTCTCAGCTTCTCCTCTGAAAATCTATGCAGCACAGGAATTCTTGGCCAAGCCACCAAGTTCCTGAATTTCAATATCACAGGACTGTGACGGAAAGACTTGAGACCTTATGAAGGAATAAGCTGAGACCACAGGTAAATACATTTACCTAAAAATAAATACATTTACCTATATCTGCACTAACACAAAGATGAGAATGGGAACACAGTGGGGGACAAGGACTTGGAGTTGGTTTTGTCATGAACAACGCTGACAACAGTACACGAGACGGGATCAGACACAATGAATACCTCATGAACGTTAAATGAACAACAACAACAACAAAACAATGACACTTTATGGATCCTAACTTTGGGAAAATGGGTTACCACACAATTATTTTGCATTTATCTCTGTTTCCCAAAGGTTGTGAAACATAGCTGACACTGGCAGTGACGATTAAAAGAAAAAGCAAAGAAGTGCTTTATTTATTAATGGGGAGGGAACAAATTACACACTTTTCTTCCTTGGGCTGAAATTGAGTCACTTCCATCATATTCCCAAAGCTAAACTGTGTCAGCTTCACCAAAGAGCATACGAAAAAGAAGGGACTCTTCAGAATATACTTCTCCATCCTTCTGAAGAGTGCGTGACATGGAGGCTCTGCGGTTTTTTGGTCAGAGTCTCTTTACATCCTCCTTAATTAAGGAGCTGGAGCAAGGCATTCCAAGCTTAATTAGAAGTCAGGTTTTGTACCAAAAAGGGACTCATTCATTTTCACTGTGTGGAAGTCTGACACACGGTGAAAGCTTTTAGAAAATTGGCTTCTTACTTGGTCCTCAAAACTCCCATTCTTTCTCATCAACAGAGATGAAGTAAACAATTTCAGAGCTTTCTCTAGTGATTCTTGAAAAGCCAACCACTTTATACACTGCAATTGTCAGATCCTTCCCGATTCATGAAATTATGCTGGTGATAACAAGTTTCTATTTATTTCTCTGTGCTCAGGGAAATACCATAAAAACCTGTTAAAAGATCTCTCTGGAATATTTTCAAAACATGCTTTAGGGGTGCCCGTGTGGCTCAGTCGGTTAAGCATCCAACTTCAGCTCAGGTCATGATCTCACAGTTGGTGGGTTTGAGCCCTGCACTGGGGTCTGTGCTGACGGCTCGGAGCCTGGAGCCTGCTTGGGATTCTCTCTCTCCCTCTCTCTCTGCCTCTCCCCTAATCGCGCTCACGCTCGCTCTCTCTCTCTGTCTCTCAAAAATAAATAAATAAACTTAAGGGGCACCTGGGTGGCTCAGCTGGTTAAGCATCTGACTTGGGTTCAGGTCACAATGTCCCGGTTCATGAGTTCGAGCCCCGCACCAGGCTCTGTGCTGACGGCTTGGAGCCTGGAGCCTGGAGCCTGCTTCAGATTCCATGTCTCCCTCTCTCTCTGCCCCTCCCTCACTTGTTCTCTCTCCCCTCCTCAAAAATAAAAAATAAAAAAAAAATAAACATTAAAACATGCATTTATTTGGTTTATTCACTGAATATTACTAAAGCATGGGCAATAGCGTAGCCTTCCTGTTTTGTCTCCCATGTAAATACAGGGCTGTTTTCAAAGAAAAAGCAGCAGTAGAGCCCAGTAGAGTCAGTCCTCAAATCCTGGCTCAGACACTCAACAGCTGCATAACCAATAGGCAAGTTACTTTTCTTGGCCTCAATTTCACTTCTAAGCGGTGACAATACTATCTCCTTTCATAGGGCTGCTGAAGGGAGTAAATGCAGACTTAACATTGTGCACACACACTGATAAAGCCCTACTCCCATATTAGATTTTCAACATCCTACTTCACAAAGACTCAGAGTTCCCAGCCTGCTACCCTGGCCCCTCCCCTGGGTCCCACACATCTCCCCCAATTCAATAGCTAAAGATTACTCTTAGCACATGAAGCTTTTAGGACACTGCTCCAGTATGTGTTCTGAATCACTGGTGACCACTCATTATTAGTGATTAAATATTCAGAATATTTCCCTTGGTTAAATGAAGTAAATATAAAGCAGTGCCTGACACACAGTAGGTGCTCCAACTTAGCTATTATGGTGTCTCCAACATGACTTGACATGTAGTCAGTTTAATAGGTCTTGAATATTTTGATCATTCTCTAGGAGCAATGAAGTTAAGCAATGAAATTGTGTTTGATTAAAAAAAAAAAATCCTCTAAGGCTAGAATTGAGTAAGAAGGGGCGGGGGGGGGGGGAGACTGAGCAAGAACAAAGGCTTCCAAATGTGGCAAGGAACAAAAATGTGTTTTAAATGTTGATCCAATTTTCATTAAGAGTTTTTAGTTAATCCAGAAAGAGACCAGCAGCAATAAACTATGCTTCCCTATGTGAACACCAGCAAACAAAAAAATCATTATCTACTATTTTCCATTACTGCTTCCATCCCAGCCTCCCTTCATCTCCTTTTCAGAGCTCTGAGGTTTGTTACTCTCTGGAATATAACTTGCTTATAAAAATCACCTGAAGAAAGCACTGGTGAGAGAGAGAGAAAAGAAGAAGGAGGAGAAGGAGGAGGAGGAGGAGGAGGAGGAGGAGAGGGGAGGGAAAGGGAGGAGGAGGGAGGGAGGAGGAGAGGTTAGCTGTCAAAAATTAAGTGTTTATTCTTTTACAAGGAATATATAATCAGCATGTTTTCAAAACAAGCCAGTGTCAGAGCTGAAAAGCTGCTTTTAAAAAATTACTTTTCTTACTCAAGTTCCCAAGGGTGTTGTGAAGCAGGGGAATATTAACTCCTTCCCTGCCTTTACATTATGTAGGCCACAGGGCATTCTTAAAACTTATCCATCTATTCGCATACCTCACCCTAAATTTTTCAACATTTGACTCCCTTGTTGTTTGAAGGAGAAACTCATACATATTTTTAAAAGACATTTCAAATATTCAAACATTCAAATATTCATGCTCCTTACAGTTTTTCAAAAAAGTTCAAGTCACAAGGTGAGAATAAAACTTTCAAGAATTTCATTATGTCTCGCATTATGTTGGCTCACATTTTTATCCGATGAGTTATGAATCCACTGCACCCAGAAATAAACACCTACTTGTCTTCATGTAACAAAGCTGTCAAGAATTTAATTTATGATACTTTACAAAAACCCAACTTTTACATAAACGGTCTTACCACAGGGTGAAAGCAACCTGAATGTTATTTAACCAGAAATGGCAGTAGCCTTAGAAAGAACAGCTCGTTCAAGTCAGAACTCTCTAGAGGGTGCTACAGCCAAACTGGTAACGCTCAGTCTGAACACTAAGATCTTGATTCTTGACAATCAAGAAGGCTCTAGAGCTATGCGACCTAATCAAATTTAAAATTCAGTTCCTTGGTCACAGCTTTCTGCCCCACAGCCCTCTGTCACATTTCTGTCAAGTATGTGATAGCCACAAATAACTCAACCTGGGCCTGATACAGACTAATATGGAAAGACAAAAAATGCTGCTGACAGTATATTCTGGATTATGTAGATTCTCCTGATTTTTAAAGGTTGGCAATCAAAATTTTAAAGGATAATAAAAATACTGTGTGGAGGGGCGCCTGGGTGGCGCAGTCGGTTAAGCGTCCGACTTCAACCAGGTCACGATCTCGCGGTCCGTGAGTTCGAGCCCTGCGTCAGGCTCTGGGCTGATGGCTCGGATCCTGGAGCCTGTTTCCGATTCTGTGTCTCCCTCTCTCTCTGCCCCTCCCCCATTCATGCTCTGTCTCTCTCTGTCCCAAAAATAAATAAAAACGTTGAAAAAAAATTAAAAAAAAAAAAAAATACTGTGTGGAGACCAGAGGAGACTGAGGAGACAGGACAACTAAATGCATTTGTGTATCTTGCACAGGATCTTAGAAGAGAAAGAAGTTAATGGAAGAAACAGTGAAATCTCAATAAAGTCTAGAGTTCCATTAATACCCACATCAGTTTCTTAGTTTTGACAAAGGTGTCACAGAAATACAAGATGTGAAATATGGAAAAACTGGGTGGGGTGCATATGGGAACTCTACTACCTTTTCAACTTTTCTATATAGCATCAATTATTCCAAAATCAAAAGTTTAATAAACAATAACAACTGTGTGTGCCAAACCTGTCCCACAAGCCTTCAGTTTGTAATCTCTAAACACCACGAATCCCAAATCACAAACACCTCACAGATATTATACACAGCACAAATATAAACAATACATTTTCATAAATGAGAATAATCGTGACCAATTATGAAGGGAGATGCCATCAGAAGAAGGGTAAAACGAGTGAAACGCTGGCAAAACAACATAATGCACCTTGAAGAGTTTCATAGCCTAACATTCTCAGAATTGTGCAAAGTCTAAAATCTAAAAGATTCAAATATATTCATATTTTAAGTATAGATGTACACCCATGGGCCAGGCAAAAATCTAAAATGGACTATAACCATGTGCCCCAAACGTAAGATACATCATAATAGCCTAAGAAA
Organism: Herpailurus yagouaroundi; assembly: GCF_014898765.1. Taxonomy (NCBI): domain Eukaryota; kingdom Metazoa; phylum Chordata; class Mammalia; order Carnivora; family Felidae; genus Herpailurus; species Herpailurus yagouaroundi. The sequence continues at coordinate 194,352 of NW_024412453.1, forward strand.
TCGGGAAGGGAGGACCAATGGCCACTGGAGCGATCCGGCGGACGATGAACTCTGAGAGTCTGGAAACATTGAAAGGGCCTCCTTGGCCGAGGAGTTGGATCAAAAAGAAACAGAAACAGGGATGAACATGAAAGAGAGAAGAATGCTCTGCCAAGTATAAAGGAGTGAGGGGCAAACAGCCTGGTTAGATCATGGGAGGTCAGATCAAAGAGGGCCTTGAAAGCCAAGCAGAGAAGTCTGGCCTTGAAGCAGGGCAAAGGGACAACGTAACATCCCTACAGAGGGAAGGGGTGTGAGGAAAGCAGAGCGTGAAGAAGATGAATTTGGTCATGTTCCTACTACATTAATTTGGAAATGCTCACCCCCCTGTATCATTCCACACCCCTGTAACTTTCTCACATATCCAGGTTCAAAGCCACAATGTCACCCTCAATTCCCCCTCTGATCTCACCAGCTGCAATCCTACAAATTCTATACCTCACACATCTTTCATCCATCTTCTACCCCTGCTGCCAAGACCTCAGTTCAACTGGTCTTTACCCTGTCTGCTTCTCCTCTTCCCTCCCTGGTACTGTTTCTATCGGGGACACTAGACACCACTGACAAAGAAACATTCCTGAAGCATAGCTTATGACCGTGATCTTTGCTGGCTCTCCACTCTCTCTTTTCTAAGACTCAAATCAGTAGCTTACTTATTTTTATTTACTTTAATTCCAGTACCGTTAACACAGTGTTATGTTAGCTTTCGGTGTACATAATACAGTGATTCAACCATTCCACACGTTGCCAGGGCTGGCTCTCCACTCTCTAACCAGCAGGAAGCCCTACGATTTCCCCCTACCTCCAGGTCTATATTCTGTCACTTCCCCCAACACTCCCACACTTATTCTCTGAATACTCCCTCTTCTTGTCCACCTGCTTCCTCTGCCCAAAGCGCCTTGCTTCTCTTAGCTCCATCTTCCAGCCAAGACTTTCCATGCACAATGACTGACAGCTTTCAAAAAAGAACAAAAAACAAACCATGTCACTCTTCTGCTTAAACTCTTCCATGGCTTCTGTCTATAAAACGCACGTCCAGGCTCCTGGGTCCACAGAGCATGTAAGGCCTCCATTGACCTAACTCCTGCCTATCCCTTCAGAAAAACCCTTCTACCCTCTACCTACTTACTGCTGGGTATTTGGTGCTCTAGGGATATCCACTGCCAGTATCGTCACATTATTTCTTGTCTCTGTACCTTCAATCATGCTGATCCCCTCTGTCATTTCCTTCTTTCTTGGGTTTGGCTGTTTCATCTTTTAAGATCCATCACCCCAAGGAGATTTTCCTTACCTGCATGCCCCCCCCCCCCCCCGCCTTCCTGTCCTGTGCTAAAGAAGCTAACTGTCACTCCTCTGCATCCAGGACAACATCAACATTTTTACTTGAAGCAAATCACCTCATACTATCGTATGTATACGTGTGTCCTTCTACTGCCACTTTCTCCAGTAAAATGTAAGCTAAGACTGCTCTTATTCACTCTTACACACTTGCTCCTAATAAACATTACCTTAACGAACGCTGACCTCAAATAAAAACAGGAGGTACTGGCTGCGTATCTCAACCAAATGTACAGGACATACTTCTGATACAGCTAAAAGTAAAAACTCAGAATCTTCGAACCTAATCAGCATCTGAGAGCCCTACACCTTTCATTACCAGGCAGTCAACTCCCGGGAGGGCAAAAAATTCCTGATTCAGGATCTGAGAGGAATTAGGATCCTGCCTCCTTACCACCCCGAAGGCTTTTGCTTGACATGTACCGGGAGCTGTTCAACCCAGCAAAATAACCATGAGGTTAGCAATCCACTATTCTTACTAATTAAATAGCGGGCATCATTGTCTGCCTCTAGGAAGGAGTTGGGGACAACTGTATACAGAGACCAAGGAATAAAGCAAGAGACGAGGCGAGAGTCTCAGAGGTAACCCCAGATAAGAAGACTTTTAAATGGAAAACTGAAGGGAAGGTACATGTGCTCAAAGACTCAAATCAAGGGAGTATGTTAGGAAGTGGTATTCAACCTAGGAGACAGTTGTAAGGTAGGTCTTGAGGCGGTATATTTTAAAAGTGGCAATCTACACCACAGTAACCATTAACCCCAAAGGACGTCACTGAAGAAGTCTGTCCCCACCCCTCTCTTCTTTCATGCTCTTCACTCTCCCATCCTGGGGGTTAATAAAAATGCATATCAACAACCTTTATGAAAAAAAAAAAAGGATAAAAATAGCTTTAAACAACGTACCTTTGATTTTTTGTTCAGTGGCCTAAAATAAAAACAAACAAACAAAAAACAATGTAAATATGAAACTGAAAGAAATGGATTGTTATGATAAAATGTTCATATATTACTATTACATAAGACATATACACTTTTATTAAGGAATTTGTCACTCAGATGAACTGCATAGGAAAAGATATGCAAAGAAAGCATGCTTTTCCCACAGATGTGCCCCATTGTCTCTGACACAATGTTTAGTAATAAAAAATTTTGAAATGTTTCTTTTAGATACATAGCAGAGAAGACATCATTGTATGATAGTAAATAAAAAAAAGGGGACTGCATTGTTCTCATTATTTAGTTTTTAAATGATTTTTATGTAACTTGTCACCTTTAACATTTCGTGGATCTACTGAATTTTGCGTATGTTTAAATGGCTTCAAAAATTCTTCTTTCAAATGATAAAAGATGGATTAAGTTTTCTGGAAGAAAAGCTGAAGTTAGGTTAAACATGGTTAACTTTTAAGTATTTCTTAGTGGGAGAAAATATATCAAACAGATCTGTCGCTTCTGACACACCCGACGATTCAGTAAGATCACTGTGTTCAGAAGCTGAACTGCCACAAAGCCCGCCTTTCCATGCCTGCCCCATCGCACACCCTGAGGTCTCCTCATGAGGAGTAAGGGCTTGTGACTCCAGCTTCAAGGGCCCCCAAAAGAAAGAAGTGATTACAGACAGAGGCCACAAGCGAAAATCAACTTTTTTATTAAGACCAATTGCATGGGAGTCCTAAAAATAAAAGACACGAGGAGAGGCAGGGAGGTGAGGAAAGACCAAATAATTTGTAGCTGAAGAACCAGGAATTCTTCCAAAATAAAGACAAGGCTTTCCTTAAGTGCCATGGGGCATGATAATTTTGCTTAGTCATATGAAAGTACTGTCATTAAAAATATCATTTTTTGAATTAGATCATTATAGAACTAGGTGGTAAAGGACTATATGGCAATTACCCTACTCCTGAAGCCACACTGAACAATCTTCCCCTGGAGAGGCAGAGTCAGTGTGGCCAGTGAGCTACTTTACCAAGCTTTAGAGCACTAATGCTGTGGCAAATAATGGAGGCCCATCTTTTACTCTACATGGATCAAAAATTAAAAAAACAAAAAACAAAAAACAAAAAACCGATGGAAGGACAATGGCAAAAGACCAGTCAACTAGCTTGAACCCTTTATTTCTGGAGACATTGTTTTAAAATTTGATGGTAGAAAAACAGTCTTATTAGAGAGAACTTGGTATATGAATAGTTTATGACAAGTACCGTACCGTGTCAAACAATAAGATACCTAATTTTCTGAAACCAAAACATTATAGCACAAAAATTATTTTACATCCTAAACTTAAAAAACTCTCCTGGTCTCTTCCACAGTTTACTTCCAAAGGAAACTAAGTTACAGAAGCCACGACCACATTACTAAATCCCAAGATGGACAGCCAGCGTTGCTCTTGTAGGCCTTAACATAAAGGATGTGTGCTCTCCAACTCCTCCGGAAAAACGACTCCAAGTTGCTTCAGAACAGCCAACCTCATTCAGCAGACTTGAGTGGCTAAGAGCTCAGTGTCTGAAGCCAGACTCTCAATCCTGGTTCCACCACTTAACACTACGTGACCTGGATCAAAATTAATTAGCTTCCGTAAAGCTCAGTTTCCTCATCTATAAGGGCAGAACAAAAACACCTACCCCAGAGCTGTTGTGAGACTAAAAGGACCTAACTCATGAAGAGCTCAGAGGGGAAAAAAGAGCTAAGGACAGTGCCTCGCAGGCAGGAAGCTTTCAGTAGGTATTAGCAGCTGCTGCTGTTGCCGCCCGCCCGTCACCAGCCACACCTGCCGGTGGCACTGCCCGTGGCACTGCCGGTGGCAGTGGCTCAATCCTTTCATGCTGGGAAAAGGCCCAACTCAAACACTCCAGGTTCCCAAGTCCCTGTTTATTTTCTCTTAATCATCTACAGTATCTAATACAGTGCCAGGTATTAGGAACTACCGTTAGGGGGGCACCTGGCTGGCTCAGTCATTGGAACATGTGACTCTTCGTCTCGGGGTTATGAGTCTGAGCCCCACGTTGGATGTAGGGATTACTTAACCCCTAGGGGCGCCTGGGTGGCTCAGATGGTTAAGCGTCCAACTTCAGCTCAGGTCACCATCTCACAATTGGTGAGTTAGAGCCCCACATCGGGCGCTGATCTGACAGTGTGGAGCCTGCTTCGGATTCTCTCTTCCTGTCTCTGCCCCTCCTCCCCTGTTCTCTCTCTCTCAGAAATAAACATAAACATAAAATAAAATCTTAAAAAAACAAAAAGGAACCTTAGGAATAAAGAACTGATGCTTGAAATCACCTATTTTAAATGAGATAATTAGGGCTCAGAAAACTTTTCTAGGATTTCTTAGCAAGCAGCACTCAGTCTAGCCTTCAAGGCTAGATGCATACAAAGTGGCTTTTTAAAAAAATTTTTTTAATTTTTTTATTTATTTTTGAGAGAGAGAGCAAGACAAACTGTGAGCAAGGAAGAGGCAGAGAGAGGGGGAGACACAGAATCTGAAGTAGGCTCCAGGCTCTGAGCTGTCAGCACAGAGCCCGACGCAGGGCTCGAACCCACGAACCGTGAGATCGTGACCTGAGCCACAGTCAGGTGCTCAACTGACTGAGCCACCCAGGCACCCCCAAAGTGTTTAAAAAAAAAAAAAAAAAAAAAGACTGGAGACCAGCAAGGTGAAACAGGCAGGACTGGAAGAGAACACCTGACCGCCCTGGATGACTGCAGCACTCCAGGCCTGCTTATGTTACTGCCCAGGCTGCTGAGAAAATGTTACTTACACTGCTGAACATGATCCCTAGTCTCAGAACAAAATGGTCTTCAGGAGACATGGCGATTAATACTTAAATCTCCAAAAAAGGGGAATGAAAATTGGAAGTTTTCTACGATGTAAGTCCTGCTTAAATTCAAACTGAGTACATTTAAATCCACAAAGCCTAGAAAAATCCTCACAGCTCTTAACACAGTAACAAAAATACTCAACGGTCTGTGTTCAACAGGCTTTAAAACAATCTCAGCAGTAAAAGGTCCCAATTTGTACTGTTGCTTCCCTCCGGCCCCTCAATTCTTAAGTGCTTTCTAGGAACTACAATTACATGCTTAAAGGTTATACCAAATTATCCCTCTATAATTAACCTATTTCTCAACCTCCTTTTCCCTCCTCCCTACATTTCTCTCAAGATTCCTTCTAGAAATTTCTTCTAAAAACAAAACCTGGAGATAAATCCAACCTACTGCTACCACGGTTGCCCCCACCCCCCCGCCTTTTAATTGAGTGACTCCATTCTGAGCCTGCCTACTGCCCCGTTTAAGCACAGAAACTACATTCCCGTGGAATATCAAATTATTTCCTAAGCCTTAGAATTAAAAGATAAGTAAACAGCCATGATTCTTAGATATGAAATAGAAATATTTTCAAAAAACAAAATTAAAAATAAAGACATCCAGACATGGATCTTCATTGTGAGAGATGTACTGAGGCTGAAATATAATAAGAAGCATGTAATCTTTGTGTAACATTTCTTTAAGAGGAAGTTAAATACTTAAATTTATATTGAAGAAGATAAAATTTTAAAAACTACCATAGTAAAAATATTACGATGAGCCATGTTGGTGTCGAATAATTTATATAATGAGTTAGGTCAATGGTTTTTTTCTTGTTTTTTGTTTTTTTAAATTTAAAATAGAAAATAATCAGGGCACCTGGGTGGCTCAGTCGGCTAAGTATCCAACTCTTGGTTTCAGCTCAAGACAGATCTCAGTTTGCAGGTTCAAGCCTTGCATCAGACTCCGCACTGATAGTGCAGTGCCTGCTTCGGATTGTGTGTCTCCCTCTCTCTCTGCCCTTCCTCTGCTCATGCTCTGTCTCTCTCAAAAATGAATAAACATTAAAAAAAATTTTAATTAAGTAAAATTAAAAAAAATTTCAAAAATAGAAAATAACCTGTGGTCAGAATTCCTTAAAAATACTATAGTGACTATTAGGGACTATTTCTGTATGCATGGCATACAGGCGTGTTAAATGCCTTACAGAGATTATCACAATATATTATTTGCAGCTTTAAAGTTCACCTTTAGGTTGGGGGCGGGGGGGGGGGGGAAGCAAGAAGTATGAAGGATACAGATGCCTGGCTGGCTCAGTCGGAAGAGCCTGTGACTCTGGATCTCAGAGTTCAAGCCCCACATGGGGTGTAAAGATTACTTGAAAATAAAATCTTTAAAAAGTAAAAAGGATAGGGGCACATGGGTGGCACGGTTGGGGGTCCAACTCTTCACTTAGTTCAGGTCATGATCCCAGGGTGGTGGGATGGAGCCCTGTGTCAGGCTCCACACTCAGTGGAGCCTGCTTGGAATTCTTTCTCTTTCTCTCTCTCTCCCCCCGCCCCCCACCCCCGATTCTGTCTCCCCTGCTGGTTCGCTCTCTCTCTCAAAAATATTTTTAAAAAATAAAAATTAAATTAAAAAGATGAAAGATAACACCATGGCACCTAGTTCTGGAAAAGTGCCAGCTGGCGGATTAAGCAGCTTCCCATCCTATTCCTAGTTCTGTTATCCTGACAAAACCATGGTTGGCCACTTAACTCACTTTAATGCTTGGGCTCCTTCTATCTGTAATGAATGGATCAGAACAGATAGTATCTGAAGACTTTTTCAGAAATAAAAATATATAGGTTTTTTTTTTTTAACATTTGCATAGATTACATAAAACAGGCAGATGGTTTTTACTGTGGTGAGTTTATGTTCCAACATTTATCTAAATGGGCCTGCCTACCTGGCTTATGTAGCTGTCTGCCACCTACCTGCATACACCTGCTGGCTCCTTCTACAGACAAAAAGCAAGCTTGAGGAAACCTGTCTGAAAAGTCTTGTGACTCACATTCTTTCATATGGACTGTACATGTGCCAACTTGGGATTCTTCTCTGTTTTGTTTTTTAATAGCTATTTGGTAACAGCCTATAGCAATACCAGCTGTCCTCGCTTCACCGATGTGTGTCATTTGAATTCAGTTATAGGCTGGAACTGGAAGAACAGTCTTATTTACAATGGCAGTCTACCCTACTACACTTAACATTTATTAGAGGTATTAAACTTTCTTTAAATGTGTTAAGTGATTAGTATTACTGTGTCTACAGGACACACAGGGTACCCTACCAATGCTCCCCCACCATTATCGCTAAGCCTCTGTGATGATTCCAGTGGGACATGGTTAGGGGGAGAGACTGGAATGGGTGAGGCAGGGATGGAGTGGAAAAGAATATGAAAAGCTGTCACTTCAGATCTGATGAGAAGCCAAATGGCACAAAGGTCATTATTCATGTATTAAAGACACTGACTTGGTGATTTAGAGATCTAGTTATGAAAGAACCTAAAGATGAACTTCAGCAATTAGAGCCATTATTTGTATTTGTCACAACTTAAATTTTTTTTTTTTTACTTACATTGCACATTTTAAAAGCATAACTTTTAAATTTTTTTTTTTCAACGTTTATTTATTTTTGGGACAGAGAGAGACAGAGCATGAACGGGGGAGGGGCAGAGAGAGAGGGAGACACAGAATCGGAAACAGGCTCCAGGCTCCGAGCCATCAGCTCAGAGCCTGACGCGGGGCTCGAACTCACGGACCGTGAGATCGTGACCTGGCCGAAGTCGGACGCCTAACCGACTACGCCACCCAGGCGCCCCAAAGCATAACTTTTAAAGAAATCATTCCAGTGACCCCCCCTCCCTATCTCAGAACTTCCTCAGTGAACAAGGTAAATCCTAAATAAACATGCTTCGTTCCATCATACCTTAGGCTTCTTCTCCAGCCATTTCACAGACATACCGACTTACCAGCTACTTCTGAATTCCTCAGCAGCAGGGATCAACAGGTCTAACGCAACACGCAGACACCTGCCAAACTACTGATCCTACCTAATGTACACCTAAGCATCTTCTTCAACAAGACTCTGATGTTTCTTAGTTTTCTTCGTTAAGTAAATGGCCTTCACACCGTGGAACAAGAAGAGTCTCATAAGCCTTCTCCCAACCTCAGACTTGCAGAGGATACAACTTCTCTGCAATAAATCCTGAGCTAAAGACTGATCGCACGGTAAAGACCAACCTATATCAACAGGCCTCTGACAGAAGCCTAAGGCATCATCAATGCCAAAACTCTGTATTAGAAACCTGTTTCAAACCCTGTGACCCTTATGGATGCATCCCTCCCAGTCACTCCTGAGAGCAACCAAAAGCCCAAATGCCTAGAGTCGCCTCTCACCTCTTCACTCTCAGTTCTCCAGTGGTCTGTACTCTACCTCCCACCCCCTCCAGCACTCACTGGTCACGCTGTAAGCTCATCACTCCAGAAGGAAATTCTCATTCCCCCTTTCTATTTCCCTGACCTGATTAAGTGCTCCCACGATGCACTCCATCACTCAGTCTAGAACTTAACAGTCAACCGAAGTTATTCTTCCTTCATATCCCCTTCAGTCCCTCCACCAGCACCCTAGCCTCTAGTTTCCACCTCTTCCAACCAAAGTCCAAGTCCGCTAAGTAAACATTCTCAAACGCATCACCCTGCTAAAATGCCTTCGCTGTTTTCCCCAACACCTAATGGCCAAAACCCAGAGAAGAGTCGGCAGCTACCACCACCCTCTGCAGTCTTATCCTTGGACGTTTCTGCCCTTGGCGTCTCACCCCAGCCAATCAAAACCTGTACTTCTGTAAGGCTGTGGACGCTTACCTCGGAGTTGACTCTGCTTGGAATCCCTTTCTACTCTACTCCTTGTTCACTGGGCTAATTTCTATTCTAAGAAATTGTCCCCATTCCCCGGCCCCATTCCAGGCTGACTGAAGCAGTTCTGTGTGCTTCAACAGCTCCCTACCTACCGCAGATGTGTGTGCTGTTTTTCCCTAACAAATAATGCAGAGATAAGTGTGCAGCCGTAACACGGTGCCTGGCACAAAAGAGGTAGAGATTACAAATTAAAGTCATAATTTTCATTAGAATAGACAGGTGGAACAGTAATTTCACTGGGTCTTTTGGAACATTTTTAAGGTCCTTGAAAACTTGAGACAGGAGGAGAGGAGTGCCCAGCTGTCATCAGGATTCAGTATTAATTTGTAAAAATCTTTATAATCATGGACACAATCTTTTAGTTTTCTGCAATTCGTATTGCTTTAGTTACAGTTTCTGACAATGTACTGGCTAGAGATTATCTACAGTAAATTATGTCCTAGGCTAATTTTAGAGTATCTTAATGTAAATAGCAAATTCTTGAAATCAGCCCAGGTACTAAATAAAAAGTGAAAAGGAAAATGACACTTTATTCCCAATTGTGTGCATTATATGTATTATGTTATTTTGTTTAATTAAATTCTCATTTTACAAAACACAAGGAAACTAAGGCCCAGAGAGGCTAAATGAAGTTTAAGGACACACCGTTCGGTATGCTGTGTGGGAGAGACAGATTTCAATGCAGCCCTCTATGCAGCTACAAATTCCATGCTCTTCTCACGTATAGTAAGGTGTAAATATATTATGAAAACCTAGGAAGAGTTAATTGAAAGACAAAAACCTGTATAAAGCACTTACCTTTGAAAACACTATCGGCAAGGTTAAAGAACCATGCATTAAATTGTACACACTTGGCAAGTTACTATATATGCATATTCAAAACACTGAATGTTAAAATGAATCTCAACTGAAGTTAAAACATTCAAATGCCTTAAAAAATCCAATAAGAGTAACTTTTCTTTTTAAATCTGTTTAGACCACTTAATATAGTTTATACATATATATACTACCTTCTTTTGAGCAGCTTCCTTCTTTTTCTTGTCGTCTTTTTTCTTTTTCTTTTCTTCCATCAACTGTTCTTCTTCTTGCACTAAATCCCTGAACCACACAGTTGCAATTAACTTTCCCAAAATGTATTAAGAAATACAAATAAGGTTGCATACAGATTCATTTTCACTCTTATTAGAAGTAAAGACATGGCAAATTATTCTTTTACATTCATGAAATAAAACACAACTTGCAACCTAATCTAACCCCACAGCTACTATTTAGTACTCTTCCTCAGGTAGCAGAGCTTTTGTCTTCGTGTCATGTCAAGGAAGACAACCTAAAATTAGCAAATTCTACTCTGGGAAACAAGATACTCCTTCCAATTCTAGAATGTAAACATCATGTGAGCCAGAGTTAACCTCGCTTCCGGCCCCAATTATCAATCAGTAGCCAACAGCAATGCCTGGGACCTCCCCACAACCCTCTCTGCCCAGGTATCTGGGGTATTTTTGGCTTTCCTTGCTCTAAAAAGCTGCATTAACTATTTTTTAAACACAAGTTATTCATAAAAAGATCATGTATTTCAGCTTACAATAATTTCATATCCCATAAACATTCCAAATAATTCTATCAATAAAACACACGGGAATCAATCATGTACTCACTATGTAAGTTTGTTTCAGTTCTTAAAATCACAAACGCTTAAAGTTGTCTGGGGCGTCTGGGTGGCTCAGTTAAGCGTCCGACTTTGGCTCAGGTTCTCACAGTTCACGAGTTTGAGCCTGAAATCGGGCTCTGTGTGGACACTCAGAGCCTGGAGCCTGCTTCAGATTCTGTGTCCCTCTCTCTCTGCCCCTCCCCGCTCATGCTCTGTCTCTCTCTCTCAAAAATGAATAAACATTAAAAAAATAAATAAAAATAAAAATAAGAAAACCAAATGCTCAAAGTTGTCAACAGAACCCCTGGTTCAGAATTTCAAAACGATAGACAGCTTGGGGAAATGGGTCTGCCTCTTTCTTTCCACTCCGCCTTACTGAAATGATAGGAAGAAAAAGTAATAAATCTATCCAGAGCTGATACATAAACAAGAGCAGAGAAAGCTACAACCAGGAAAAAACACAAGAAACGTCATGAATGGATGAATGTGCCAAACCTTGGTGGAGCTCTAGAGAGGCTCCAACAGAGCTAGGAGAGCAGGAATAGGCACAGAGGAAAAAAAGAATGCCTAAGGAATAGAAAAGCCATAACCATTCCACTCCTTTTCCACTTTCCATCCCCATGACTACATGGCCACGGGCAGCAGCTGCACTTGAATCTAAAACCAAAGAAACAAAACCTTGGCAGGAGGCAGGGAGGACTCCTGCAAGGGGTTTGGGACCCCAGATCAAAGTCTTCTTTATTGGAAACTACTCTCCATCACACCAGTAAATCCTGGCAATCAACACCCTTTTCAGATAGACTCAGTATCCGTCCTTCCGTTCGAGGTGGGAGCCTCTGGGTAATGAGGAAAGTTGGAGGAAAAGTTAGAGGACACTCACTCTAGTTAACCCATATTAATCCCCCTAGATTCTAGAACCTAAACCTTCATCCATAATATCAACAGGCGACCAAAAATCAGATACTTGAAGAAAATCACACAAAGAGAAAGTACCTAACTCTGCCCTGAGGAAGCTTCCCAGAGGGGACATTATAAATATCAGGCAGACAAGACAAGGTTCAAGGAACATGAGCTGGACATGGGGAACTGCAAATAATTGATAGGGGGTGAAATGCATATGACAGTGGGGATGCAGAAGATAAGATGAGAAAGACAAGCAAATACCTAAGAAACTGGAAGAGGGCTGCAAGTGTAGTGCAGTGAGATCACACAAAACTTAAGCTGGCTTTGTGGATGGAAGAAACTGAGAGGAGCTGCAGGTAGACAGTGAAAAACAAAATGAGGACATTACGTATGACAGATGGTAATTTAGTGAAGTTGCGTACATGACCGATAAAATCAGTTAGAAGCTGGAAGAAGAGTGTAACGGTTGCTATAATCTGTTGTCGTTTTGTTCCAAGTAGAACTGTCGTGTGGTTGATGGAGTAGCACCACAGGGTCATGCCAACTACAACCATGACTCACTCTTTCGCCTCTTCCGTGTCTGGGAGGCAAGCAGAGTGCGCAAGCTCTCTGTAACCCTGGGGAAGTCGGGGATCGAGACAGCCACAGCACAGGAGAAAGTAAACTCAGCAAACAAATTAAGCTACATCACCGTCATGTTACCCATTAAGACCAGATTATTACCTCTAACTACTGAACATTCTTCAGCCTCAGTGTCTTCATTAAAATTGGAGATTAGTTTCTGCAGACATCTACTTCATAACATTTTGTAAGGATTTAATGAGGAGCGCTTACTTAACACGGTGCCTCTAGCAAGCACTCAAATGCCTAGTTAGAAGTTCCTCTCCCCAATTCTCAGTGGCACCACGACTGCATTTACTTTTGTCAAGAGTCTACGGACACTTCTTGTGCAGAAACATCAGGAACCCCCAGCGTCTGCTCTCCGTGTCCTCCTGTAAGTATTACAGAGCAGATGCTTTCCACCCTTGTCCTAGGTCAGTATTATTCTACTCCATGGCATGCTCCTTTGCTATTTATCTGGAATTTTGTCCCTCTTCTCAAATTTCATTTTGAAGGCTTTTTGATGAGGTTAGCAGGTGTTTTCTGGCCCCAAATGGTGGCATTCGTACTTACAAGATGCAGCAGTTAGCTCTTGGGAGATATTACGGCATCAGCTGCTACTCTAAGCACAGGGGAGAGTTCTGTTCTTCAGCACGGTCACCACAGCCAACTGACCACACTTGACCCACACCTCCTCCTTCAGAAAGCCACGTGAAAAAATATAGAAATATCCTACCTGTGCCCAAACACTTTGGCTTTCAGGATTTAAATGCGAGCAGAGATTTATTTAAGACATCTATCATTTTACAGATCAAAAGGAGGAAGGGGTGATGGATCTGATTGATCTACGTGGTCCATCACACTTGACACATGCCCCACAAAGAAAACATTCCAATCAGTAATCATTCATTCCTTGCAGGCTAGTAGCAGGACAGCCAACTCTGCAAGCTCTGGATCTAGGAATGAGAACAGACCTCGGAGTGACTAAAGTGTCCATGACTCTGCTGGGCACTTTACGCATATCTTCCCATTTATAGTTACCATTTGTTAGAAAATGATAAAGATGTAGCCTTTTATAAATGAAGAGACTGAAGCTCAGAAAGAAATGAATGGTCCAAGGTCATACAGCTAGTGCAGGGTAGAGTCAAGATTCAAATCAAGGCTCTCAAAGTCCTGCTCTTTCCTCTCCAGCAAGAAACCTCCCGAAGGAAAGTGCTAGTGCCTTTCAGGAGCCACAGAGAAGAAATCCTCTGGCTTTAGACAGGTTCCGTGATAGACCTTCTTACTTACAGCGTATCTTTTCCCCAGACTGTGTGCCTCCACAATCCTTTCCTCATTTCCTTCCACGTTTTACAAGAACACTTCCATGGCTATGTCATCAGGAGCAAGAACGGCAAAAAAATCAAAGACAAAGACTGCACAGCCACTGGTCTGAACAAGAGGGGACTGGGCACTGGTGATCTTTAACAGAGCAACGACGGCATTTGTTTCGTGAATGTTTGTGGGAGGGTGATGTGGGAGAAAAAACTAGATACAACTAGTGAACGGCTGTAAGGTCCCACATCAGAGGAGATCAATAGCTGAGAGAAGTAGGAAGGTAGCTAGAAGGCTACCGGAAATTAGCAAAAACGTCTGTCCTTTAGAAAAAACTCATGACGGAAAATGCCAGGAGCACAACAGAATACGCAGGACACTATCATCCGTGTAAAAAGCAAGAGAGAGGAAACGTGCTCTCATTCCCCTGTATGTGTACGAAATGATTCTGAAAGAACACCTAAGAAACAAACAGTGGCTGTGGGGAGGAGGAGGGAGGACCTGGGCTGACGGGGGATGGGAGGAAGGATCTCACTACAAACCTTTCCATAGTATTTTAATTTCTGAGCCATGTGTGAATGGTAAGCGTTAAAAAATTAAATATTAACAATTTTTTCAAGCATTAATATTAAATGAGTACATTTTGATCTTCACAAAGTAAAAGGCTGTTCTAGGTTTCTGGTTTGCCAAGAGATTTGGTCATGTGTGCATGCTAGATTTTGTTAGGTTTCTTTCCTGTATCTATTGAAACACTTACATGATTTTTGTCTTTTTTATTTTTTTCAGATTTTTCTTTAAATCCTACTTAGTTAACATACAGTATAATATTGGTTTCAGGGGCAGAATTTAATGATTTGATTTTTGTCTTCGGCTGGCAGGTACAATTAATTGTATTGATGAATTTCTAGTAGTGAACCAAGCCTGCATTTGCTAGTGTAAGAATTCAGCTCAGGCCATGATCTCATGGTTCTTGAGTTCGAGCCCCACGTCGGACTCTGTGCTGACACCTCAGAGCCTGGAGCCTGTTTTGGATTGTGTCTCCCTCTCTCTCTGCCCCTCCCCACGTTTGTACACACTCTCTCTCTCAAAAATAAAATAAACAATAAAAAAAGATGAAAACTATAACGTTGTATCTTTTTTTCTTTTACTAATTTTATTGGCAAAAATGTTCAAGAGTAATATCTGGTTCTGGCAAGAGAGAGTTAAAAGGTTCTCTCTTCTATTGCTGGTGGAAAACTACTGGAAAGTACTGTGGTGTTTTAACAACTGAAGTTATATACATTCCAGACAGCCAACCCATTCAGTAGAATGTATCTGATGATAATAAACCCAGTATGCAAGGCCATATGCATATCAAAGTTCACTGAGAGGTTCACAACGGAAACTGAATGTCTATCAACAAAGAAATGGCTACCCTCCCGGTTAGCATAGCACGTTGTATTGAAAAGGAGTTGCTCTGTTTGTTTATTGACTTGAAGGAATGGTCCTTTTTAAATTTTATTTTGTAAGATGTAATTATTATTTTAAGTAATCCCTACACCCACTGTGGGGCTCAAAACCACAATCCCAAATCAAGCGTTGCACACTCCACCAAGTGAGCATGCCAACCGCCCTAGGAATGTTACTTTGTGTGTGTGTGTGTGTGTGTGTGTGTGTGTGTGCGCGTGTGTGTGTGTGTGTGTGTAGACATATAAATATATAAAGCAAGTTGCAAAAATGTGAACAATGTTATCCCATACTTTTTTCAAGCTGTTTATATGTGCTTGAACAACTTTATAGGAATTTAGAGAAAGTCACGAGGAAATATCCTCCTGAACTAGGAACATCAGAGTAACCTCACAACTGGACCAAGTATCTAAGGAAATTATTTTTTTTAAAAAGTGTATCCCAGGGGTTCCTGGCTGGCTCAGTTGAAAGAGCATGCAACTCGATCTTGGGGTCGTGAGTTCAAGTTCCACACTGGTACAGAGATTATTTAACTAAATAAATAAACAGACTTTTAAAAAAGTATATCTCGATTTGAAATGTTACATTACAGGTATGTTACTTTTACAAATTAGTACCAAAGAAATGTTTAAAACTCCATAATGTCCAGGATTTGCTTTCACTACTCCAAGCCCCACCCCATCCCCCCAAAAAAGGAAAAGAGAAAAGTGCAACATGATTGGCACGTTGGCAACTGCTGAAACTGAGTAATGGGTGCCCGCAGCTTCTTTGTTCTGTTCTTATCTGTGTATGTTTGAAATTTTCCATAATAAAAGACAAAAACAAGTTACAAGCCTCCACACGAATGATTAAAGGCAAGGCAATATGGAGGGAGATTAGAGACGGGAGGAAGGAGCAAAAGTGTAAGAACAGGAGTAGTGGGAGCAGGAAGAGAATGGGTAAGGCGAGTGCCCATGATGGCAAGCAGGACACAGCCAGGATCAAGAACGCCCTTCCTCGTCCTGCTCTTCCTGATGCTTGATGGTCCGTTTTTCCTACATCTCCAACATGAACATCATCAAAAGTAATCCCTTCCAAAGGATACTCTTGTAAACTGCTGTGGGGAGTATGGACTAATAGAGCCCACAGGTGAACAATTTGTAAGTATCTAATATCAAATTTTCAAATGTCACTATGTTATGATCCATAGATTCCAATCTAAGCCCATAAAAAAGAAATTGTACAAAAACAGATACTGCAAAAGAGCCTAAAACCCAATCAACAGAGAAAAGTTAAACACACCATAATGTACTCTTACCATGGAATCCTACCCAGTAGTTTAAGAAACGAAAGGGGGTTGTAGACTTCTACAGTATGCAGGAAAGAGTTGACACAGCAGGTCTGAGACGGTGATCCTTAGAAAGGTTGGCCCTCGGCTGGTGTCAAGGAACCTGGGTTCCAGAGAGGTTCCCACCATTCCCTAACTGATAATGGTAAACTGTACAAGCCATACAGATCATGCTGAAAAGGCACAGTTGTGCTTTCCTTTTGGGAATCTGGAATTTTGGTACATGTTGGCAGACAGCACCTCTGTGACCAACCCCTAACAGGAACCTTAGGCACTGAATTTCTAAGGAGCTTTCCTGGTAGACATTTTACACATGTTGTCACAATTTGGTGCTAGAAAATGAAGCATGTCCTGTGTGACATGACAGGGAGAGAGCTCTTGGAACTTGCACCTAGTTTCCTCTGGATTTTGCCCAGTGTGCCTTTTCTCTTTGCTGATAGTTTTGCTGTAATAAATCACAGCCACGAGTACCACTAGATGCTGAATCCCAGGGAATCATCAAACCTGAAGGTGGTCTTGGGGACCACCTGACAAACATGGCTTTACAGAGAAAGGTCTCTAAGACACATTGCCGAGTCAAAAGAAGGTCAACATTCAGATCACTAAATCATTTGTTAGAAAAACAAAAAGAAAATCCCACTAAAAGGCACACATTTTCCACAGTACAGTAGGGAAGCAGAGGGGAGCAGACCCTCAAGGTACCCAGTTGACTCTGCACCCAAAATTATTTAGTGATAGCCTATACAATGATTAGTCACTATACCAATAAAAATGTCCTATAAGCCAAGCAGTCTCTGCGCACTAGGAGAACCTAAGCATAAAACATGACTTTATTTTTTTAAATCAATTTATTTATTTTTGAGGGGTGGGGGAGGGGCAGAGAGAAGGAGAGAGAGAATCCCAAGCAGGCTCTGCCCTGCGCACAGCCTGATGCGGGGCTTGAACTCACAAACTGTGAGAACACGACCTGAGCCAAGATCACGAACTGGACACCTAACTGACTGAGCCACTCAGGTGCCCCCAGAAAACAGGATTTTAAACTATAATTTGGTAGAAACAACTGAACACACGTAAAATAAGGAAACAAGCCACCATTTGGTAGAGGCTGTAAGCAAGTTTAGGAAAATAAGACATGCATACGAGCTGTTACAGCTATGGAAAGCTTCAAGAAGGTGATCTTAAAGGATCCTGAAGAGTTTTCCACAGACAGAGAGGTGGGCCTTTCAGGCAAGGGAGGACAGAAAGGCACAGCCACAGCAAAGCATAGAGATTTGTTAGCATGGTGATTTCAGGGACCAGTACTCAGAGGAAATTTCAGAAAAAAGGAGGAAAAGTTAGATAAAAGTAGGAAATAAATTGCTAAATAGGGTGACAAGCCTCTTGCAATACTTAGAGTAAATATGCAATGTCCTGAGCCACAGCGGTGGACCGGAAATGAAAAGCAAAGATCAGCACACCAAGGTAACCATAAGAAGTTGGAATAGTTGATGGTATTAGTAAGAATGATAAGAGAAGCATGTTAATGATGATACCTCCAGATTTTAGAGAGCAAACATTTAAAAGTGGAGGCTCTGGTGTTGAGATGGTAATTCCATAATGGGACAAGAGGTTGTATCTTGCTTCACAGAATAGAAGATTGGTGGTGGGGCAGCTTTCTTTCCACAGGGCCTAACTAGCCTGCCAGTCAGCAACCTACCATAAGCCAGCTCATCACCACACAGAAGCCAGCTGCATGTGACAAGCTGGTTATGAAAATATATTTCACATCTCCTGCCAAAAATGCTGTTCTCCTACTTTTCCCCTTACTGTCTATTCTATTTTCTCCCAGCCTTCCTGCTTCCCCTTTTTCTATCTGCTTGCCAACCCTCCCTTTTCTTTTCTCCTTCTCGTCCTCCTACACGTAAATTAATCACCAAAGCCAGTCTAGCACTACACAGTACAAAGTCACTAGTAACCTTCAAAACAATAATTTCACCACATAGTAGAGATGGAAACCCAAATGCAGCAAAAATAGGTAAGAATGAAATCAGGGGTTTGGACAAGTTTTTCAAAAACTTTGGCAGTGATATAAAGAGAACACAATAAAAATGAAGTTTTTTGGATTGTTTTTAAAATAAGACGACTAGGGGCGCCTGGATGGCTCAGTCGGTTGAGCATCTGACTCCTGATTTCGACTCAGATCATGATCTCACAGTTCAGTTTGTGAGATTGAGCCCCATATGATGGCTCAAACCCTGTGTCCGTGCTATCAGTGCGGAGCCTACTTGGGATTCTTTCTCTCTGCCCCTTCTCCCTTGCTCTCTCTCAAAATAAATAAACATATAAAATAAAATAAAGACTAGAACTTATTTGCAGATAAAAGGGGCTAGGGAATATAAGTATCAGAGAAAGTGACAACAGACGGGGTGACACAAGAGAGCCTAGTTTAGAGTCACAGGCAGTTTAATAGCCACACATACTGAAGGAGTTCAATAAAAGTGATACATCCATAAAATGAAATACTACGCAGCTATAAAACAGGTAAGATATCCATGTTCTGGTATGAAAGATTCTGGAAGGTATTCAGTTAGTTGGGGGAAAAAAAAACTGTAAGATTCAGTATACTATGTTTTGTGTTAATAGGAAGAGATAAAAATACATATCCCCTTGTGTTTTATTTGCATAAGGAAATTCTGGAAGCACACACAAACTAATAAAAAAATATCCGGATGGCAATAATGTATATTTGTAGATACTATCTGATTTTGAACCACAGAGCACAGACAGAAAGCTTAGCTTTAGAGGCACAGGTGGCAGTGAAGAGTCCGTGTATCTTCTGCTTAAGAATTACGGGACAGGGAGCCTGGGTGGCTCAGCTGGTCAAGTGTCTGACTCTTCATTTTGGCTCAGGTCATGATCTCACGGTTCGTGGGTTTGAGCCCATTATGCTGACAGCATGGAGCCTGTGTGGGTTTCTCTCTCTTCCTCTCTCTCTGCCCCTCCCTGGCACTCTGCTGTGTGTGCATTTGAGCGCTCGCTCTCTCTCAAAATAAGTAACTTAACAAGAAAAAAAGAATGAAGGGAAAATAAGACAGAGATAGCGATGCATTATCCAGATGATACCGAGCCTGGATCTCTTCAAAAAGAGTTTAAGCCTGAAGGGGGCTTCCCCTGGCCTCATAATCTGAGCACCAAATAATTCAAGTAAAGGATTACAATCCACCAAAGAAAATAAGAATCCGGGAGATCTTAATGATATTAATAAATGCACGGATGGATAAATGCACAGGGTAAAGGGAAAGATCTTACAGCAGAATGTCAACAAATATGGAAAGAATAATGGCCTTGGAAAGTCACTATTTGGCAATCCATTGACTGAGGCAAGAATCCTGGTGAGAAACAAGATGTTTTACATAGTTTCAAAGTTCTCCCAACAATATAATTATTAATTACAAAAGGAAAAATCCTTACTTTACAATTACAAACCTGACATATACCACCTTAACCAAGTAACTGAAGTTACCGTCACCAGTAACGGCACAGATGAACATCATCGACCTCGTGACAGAATGCACCAGGCAAAACACAACATTGGTTTTGTGCTATTCCTGCCCAAAATGCATAACCTGGGGCACCTGGGTGGCTCAGTCAGTTGGGCCTCCAACTCTTGGTTTCGGCTTGGGTCATGTCACGGTCCTGGAGTCTTGGGATCGAGCCCTGCATGGAGCTGGGTGTCGAGTGTGCTTGGGATTCTCCCTCTGTCTCCCCCTCTCTACTCCTCTCCCTTACTCACATGCACTCTCTCTCCCTGTCTCTCTAAAATTAAAAAAAAAAATTTTAGAAAAAAAATTTTTAATGTTTATTTTTGAGACAATGTGAGAGACAGAGTGCAAGCAGCAGAGGGGCAGACAGAGGCAGACACAGAATCTGAAGCGGGCTCCAGGCACCGAGCTGTCACCCCAGAGCCCGACACGGGGCTTGAACTCATGAACCGTGAGATCATGACCTGAGCCTAAGTCAGACACTTAACCGACTGAGCCACTCAGGTGCCCCTAAAATAAAAAAAAAATTTTTTAAATGCATAACAACCTAACCAACAGGACACAACACACAAATATGGATGAGGGACATCCTACCAAATAACTAGCCTGTACTCTTTAAAAAATTGCAAGGTCTTAAAAAACAAAGACTGAGAAACTTCCAGAATGCCGGTGACTAATCGAACATGAAAACTAAATGCAAACTGTGTTCCTGGGCTGAATCTCCAATGAGAACAGTTTTGTTTTGTTTTTTATTTGCTCTAAAAGGCATTATTGAGACAACTGGCAAAATCTGAGTAAGGTCTATAGCTTTACTCTTAAGACCTGCACCAATATTACTTCCCCAATTTTGATAATGGTACCATACAGTTATTAAGAAATGTCACTGATTTTAGGAAATAACTACATAAAAGTTTTTGGGGCTAAAGAGGCAACATGCTTCCAAGTCACTCTAAAAGGGTTCAGAAAAAAAGCAGTATAGATGTAAAAAGAGAAAATGATAAAACAAATGTGGTTAAATGTTAGCATTTGAGGAATACAGGTGAAGGATATTCAAGAATTCTTTTTTTTTTTTTTTTATTTTTTTTTTTCAACGTTTATTTATTTTTGGGACAGAGAGAGACAGAGCATGAACAGGGGAGGGGCAGAGAGAGGGAGACATAGAATCGGAAACAGGCTCCAGGCTCTGAGCCATCAGCCCAGAGCCTGACGCGGGGCTCGAACTCACGGACCGCGAGATCGTGACCTGGCTGAAGCCAGACGCTTAACCGACTGCGCCACCCAGGCGCCCCAGGATATTCAAGAATTCTTTGATCTATTCTTGTAAAATTTCTCTAAATCTGAAATTATTTTAAAATTAAAAGCTCAGGGGTACCTGGGTGGCTCAGTTGGTCAAGCATCCAACTCTTGATTCTAAGGTTATGGGATTGAACCTCACGGTAGGCTCCACGCTGCGTGTGGAGTCTGCTTGGGATTCTGCCCTCACCGCCCACGCTCCCTCTAAACATATAAACTTTTTTTTTTTTTTTTTTAAAGCCCTTAAAATAAAAAGCTCAGGTTGAGGACAGTCAGTGAAATTAGAAACAGGAGAACAGACACGCCACCACAATGACAGAAGCACCCTATAGTCTGCAAGTGCTCTGAGAGATTATCTATTTGAACCTGCAATTCTGACACACAGAATTGATGCCATTCCCATTTGAAACTTAAAGAAACCAATGATCAGAAAGTCTACGTGACTTGTATGGTATATGGTAGTGGGGTAAGGCTGTCCCAAAACCTGGTTTGCTAAACTACTCTCCTAAACTCTACTCTTCTGAGGCTTAATGACTAGTTCCTTCAGGATTCTTTCCAACTCACACAAACCTCACTCTTGACCTCTAATTAAACGATGCTCATTTTCTAATTGTTTCAGATGTTAATCTCACTCTTCCAAATAGGACTGCTTGCTGCTCTGAAGGCAAAAACCAGTTCTACTTGTATTGTACTCCCCAGCATTGGGCACTGCAATTAAACTCCTATTTCCTTGTTTTTTACTAACACTCTAACCTGATCCCCACCACCAAATGTGTTCTTTCCACTCTTCTACCCACATTCTATGTAAGGACGATCCTACTTAAGCGCTTCAATCTCCAATATCTACTTGTGTAAGCAACTTGTTTCTTTTCTCTCAAACCTCCATCTCTCCCTTTATGAGAAGTCTCAAATTATACCTCCTCCCAAGGGTTGTTGTGAAGGTTAAACTAGGTAATGCAGAGAAAGTGCTTAATGGACACACATAGTAAGTGTACACTCCTCATTAGCTCTTACAAGACTGAGATCCAAAATCCTGCACTAAATAAGGCTAAGGTTAGGACACAAGGAAGGGTGCAAACTGAAGAAGGGAGAACGTACAGCAGAAAACAGAACTGATGCACCTCTCTGAATGGCTCTCATCAAGAAGACAAAAGACAACAAGTGTTGGTGAGAACAGGTAGAAGAGGAACCCTTTGTGCACTGCTGGGAATGTAAACTGGTGAACCCACTATGGAAAACAGTCTTGAAGCTCCTCAAAAAATTAAAAATACAGGGGCGCCTGAGTGGCTCAGTTGGTTAAGCGTCTGACTCTTGATTTGGGCTCAAGTCATGATCTCATGGTTCATGAGCTCAGGCCTCACATCTGGGTCTGTGCCTGACAGTGTGGAGCCTGCATGGGATTCTCTCTCTGTTCTTCCCCCACTTGTGCTCTCTCTCTCAAAATAAATAAACTTACAGAAAAATTAAAAATACAACTACCAATGACCCGGCGATCCCACTTCTGGGTATATTTCCAAAGGAAATATAAAAAAGATACCAAAAAGATATCTGCTCTCCCATGTTTACTGCAGCATGATTCACAATAGCTAAGATATGGAAACAACCTAAGTGTCCATCAGTGAATGATGGAGATGTGGGATGTGTGTGGGTGTGTACACAATGGAATACTATTCAGCCGAAAGAAAGAAGGAAATTCTGCCATTGGCAATAACTAGATGGGCCTTAGGGCATTGTGCTAAGTGAAAGAAGTCAACAGAGAAAGACAAACACTATAGATATCACTTATACGTGGAATCTAAAAAAAAAGCTGAACTTATAGAAACAAAGCAGAACGGTGGTTACCAGGAGCCAGGGAATGGGGGGATTGGGGAGAAGTGGTTAAAATATACAAACCTGCAATTAGAACAGGAGTAAATTCTGGAAATCTGATGAACAGAATAGTGATTATAGCCAACCATACTGTAGTATACGCTTCAAAGTTGCTAAAAGACTAGATCTCAAATGTTCGCACAAAAAAGGAATGCTAATTATGTGACATGATTAGAGGTGTTAGCTAACACTATGGTGGTAATCACATTGCAATACATAAACATTGTATCAGCACACTGTACACCTTCAACTTACACAAAGTTAGGTTTCAGTATCTTAAAAACAAAACAACAGCACACAAGGGCAATGTGCTAACCACTGGTGGGGCAGGGGATGAAATTATTTCAATTGTCAATCCTGCCTTTATAAAGATGGAAAAAAATTAAAAAGACAAAATGAAAACAGAAGCGAATACATAAAAACAATTATTACAGCACAATGAAAAATGAGGTAGATGCCAGAACAACAATTCAAGACCCTAGATTCCAAACCGGACCAAACAAAGTACCAGGTACCGAAAGAAGACAAAGATATCAAAACTACAGACCAATAACACTTATGAATACAGACACAAGTCGTCAACAGGAGACTAATAAACCCAATCCAGCAACGTATAAAAAGTACTAATCACAGTGCCCAAGTGGGATTTGTCCCTGGAATGCAAGGTTGGTTTAGCATATGAAAACTGATGTAATACAACAGTGTAATAGAACAATGGGTAAAAACGACATGGTGATCTCACTAGACACAGAAAAAGCATTTGACAAAATCCATCCTTTCATGACAAGTTAAAACACTCAAACTAGAAATAGAAGGAAACTTCCTTAACCTGATAAAGGCCATCTACAAAAAGCTGCCAGCTCATAACATACATAATGGTTAGGACTGAATGCTTTTCCTCCAAGATGAGAAACAAGACCAGAAGTCCACTCTTGCCAACTTCTATTCAACACTGTACTGTAGATTCTATTCAGAAAAATTGGGCAGGAAAAGTAAATAAAAAGCACTGAGACTGGAAAGGAAGTTATAAAACCATCTCTATTCACCGATATGATGTTATATATAGAGTGAGAGTCCTAAACACACACACACACACACACACACACACACACACACACGCACACACACGCACACACACACCCCGACTAGTAGGAATAATAAACAAGTTCAGCACAGCTGCAGGGTACAGGATCAACATACAAAAATCAATTGACTGATATGCTATGACATGGATGAACCTTGAAAACGTTATGCTAAGAGAAATAAGTCAACCACAGAAGGAAAAACATATGATTCCACTCACACAAGGCACCTGGAACAGTGAAATTCAGAGACAGCATGTAGAATAGTGGTTGCCGGCAGTTGAGGGTATGGGAGAATGGGGAGTTATTGTTTAATAGGTAAAGAGTTTCAATTTTGCAAGATGAGAAGGGCAGTGGAGACGGCTGGTGGTGACGGCTGCACAACATGGTGAATGTAATGCACTTGAT
Source organism: Herpailurus yagouaroundi (assembly GCF_014898765.1). Taxonomy (NCBI): domain Eukaryota; kingdom Metazoa; phylum Chordata; class Mammalia; order Carnivora; family Felidae; genus Herpailurus; species Herpailurus yagouaroundi. The sequence goes on from NW_024412453.1 coordinate 218,891, forward strand.
GTCACTAAATGGTACACTCAGATTTGGTTAAGACGGTAAACCGGACATACCGAATTTTAAAACTTTTGTGCTTCAAGGGACATCAAGAAAAAAGGCAACCCACAGAATGGGAGAAAATATTTACAAACCGTGTATCTAACACAAGACTTGTATCTAGAATATATAAAGAACCCTTATGGGGTGCCTGGCTGGCTCAGTAGAGGCTGCAACTCTGGATCTCCAGGCTGTGTAAGTTCAAGACCCACCTTGGGTCTTTAAGAGATTACTTAAAAATCAAATCTTACAAAAAAAAAATTAAAAAAAGACCCCTTATAACTCAACAAAAAGAACCAAATTTTAAAATGGACACAGGATTTGAATAGAGATTTCCCCAAATCAGATACACAAATGGCCAATAAGCACACAAAGATGCTCACATTATTAGTTATTAACGAAATGCAAATTAAAAAAATCAAAACCACAATGAGATACCACTTCATACCAAGATGACAATAATAAAAAAGAATAAGAAGTGTTGGTGAAGATGTTGAGACACTGGAATCCTCATACAGAGCTGGTGCGGATGTAAAATGGTTCAGATGCTTTGAAGACAGTCTGGCAGCTCCTCAGAAAGTCAAACACAGAATTCCCATATGCCACAGCACTGCCACTTCTAAGTAGGCACCCAAGAGAACTGAAAACATCATGGCCACACCAACACTTGTACAGGACTGTTCACAGCATCATTATTCATAATAGCCCTAAAGTGAAAACTCTAACGCCCATCAAACGATGAATGGATAAAGAAAATGTGGTATATTGGGGCCCTGGCTAGCTCAGTCAGAGAAGCATGCAACTCTTGATCTTGGGTTGCAAGTTCAAGCCCTACACTGGGTGGAAAAATTATGTAAAATAAAACCAAAAAAAAAATGAGAAAATGTGTTATAGATGCACAATGGAATGTTTTTCACCCATAAACTGATGCATGCTACAACATGGAGGAGTGAATGGGGAATGATTGCTATAAAGTACAGGGGTTTTTTGGCGGGGGTGCGGGGGGCGTTAGGCAATGATAAAAATGTTCTGGAATTAGGCAGTTGTGATAATTGCACAACTATGAATATACTAAACCCCACAGAATTGTATACTTTACAAGGTTGGATTTAATGGTATGTAAACTGTATCTCAATAAAGTTGCTATTTAAAAAATGGAGGGAGAGGGGCGCCTGGGTGGCTCAGTTGGTTGAGCGTCCGACTTCGGCTCAGGTCATGATCTCGCGGTTTGTGAGTTCGAGCCCCGCGTCGGGCTCTGTGCTGACAGCTCAGAGCCTGGAGCCTGCTTCACATTCTCTGTCTCCCTCTCTCTCTGCCCCTCCCCTGCTCTTACTCTCTCTCTCCCTCAAAAATAAATAAATATTTAAAAAATTCTAAAAAAATAAAAAATAAATAAAAAATAAAAAATGGAGGGAGAAACTAGCAGAAACGTTTGCAGTAAAAGTTGAGGATAGGGCAAGAATAGATTGGATAACACTAAAGAGACAGATAAGCTGAGCATAGACACGAGTCTATGCTTAAATTCCAGAGTCACTGGGGAGCCAGGAAAGGTTTCTAAATAGTGAGGGACACGCTCAGAACTGTCGCTTGAAGACGATTAACTTGCAGCAGCAGAGAGGATGCTCTTTATGCCCCTTCCTATCTTCATGTGGGAAAAGTCTCACGCACACATACACCTCACATCACCTGGAGCTTCACAAGTAGAAATACTAAGCAAAACATGTTTCTCTGACAATTATCAAGCAGTGGAGTAATGCTTAAAATCACATTTAAGACTGGTGCATATTTAAGCACCACACAGCACTAATGCCTTGTGTTTCGCAGGGATACTTCAAAAGAATAAGAAAAGACCAAAGTCAACAAAACACAGATGTCAAAATTATAAAAATATTCAACGATCGGTGCGTCAAGCTGCTCAGTAAATGCTAGCTGACTCAAAACCAGTAGTAAGAACAGCAACATAAGTGACTTGGTTGAATCTTGTTGGTTACTATACCAATCCAATCAATTGCTGTTTGCGGAAAATATCTTGTAAGGTTCCAAGTATAAAATTCCTTAACCAGGTTTCAATCTGTTGTGAACGCTCCATCGGAGACGGGAAGTCAGCTGAGTCATTGCCACACAACATACTACTGCAAATTCAAAATGCTCTCCCCTAGTTACAAGAGTAGAAAGGCTAGGATTTCTGCTTCAAAGCCAACTCACACACCCAGAGTATGCAAATCGTTTTTAAAATAAGACCACCTTCATAAGACATTTAAACTATATTTACTTCCATGGTTTTTTGTGGGGTGTTTTTTTTTTTTTTTTTTTTTGAAGAGAGAAACTAGGCCTCTGTCAAACGTTACTTTCTCTCTTTGAATCTTAAAATCTCCCTTTTTGTTGAGACTATTCAGCTCCCTGATACCCTCCCTGTAACACACTGTCTCTTACTCTTTGGGGAGCCATGACCTTTTGAAATCCGATAAATGCTAAGGTCCATTTTTTTTAAAGCACACATTCAATTTTTCAAACTACCTCATGCCATCTGTATCCCTGTGTGGAATCCAGGATGAGAATCTCGGTTCTGGTGGCATCCTTTTTCAGGAAGCAGATCACGAGCCCAGGCCCTATGTTTCATTTTCTTACCAAGGTTATCACTGGTCATAGTTGAAAAGAAGCAACTTTTATGTCTAACAGTTAGGGAGCTACCTTCAGAATGACCCTTCAAGAAAGCTACAATCGTTACAAGCGATCAGTTTAAACATGAAGACCTGTAATTATCGTAACCTCAACTATTTAAAATGATATCTCAGTTTAAACTAATTGTCAACATATCCGAAAATGAAAAGAAACACTGAGTTAACATAAAGGTAAAAGTACAGGGTCAACTTTCAGTTAATCTGTTTAAAAACAGTGGGGGAAGGAGCCTGATGTGACCTAGTGACAACACATCACCTATGTACTATTCCTGCCGAAAAGGTTTAACTGAATCTAATCTTATAGGAACCATCAGAAAAAATCCAAACTGAAGCCTGCAAAAAAGGGGAAGGAGACGATAAAGGAGTGCTCCTGACATAAGGAAATTACAGACAACTAAAAGCAACCCTGGATTAAGGAATTTAGAGAGGGAAACCAACATATTTATAAAGACATTACTGGGGCTCCTGGGGGTTAGGTCAGTTGAGTGTCTGACTTCGGCTCAGGTCATGATGTCATGGTTTGTGAGTTCGAGCCCCGCGTCGGGCCCTGTGCTGACAGCTCAGAGTCTGGAGCCTGCCTCGGATTCTGTGTCTCCCTCTCTCTCTCTAACCCTCCCCCACCGGTGCGTGCTCGTGTGCGCGCTCTCTTGTCGCTTTCTTGCTCTCTCTCAAAGATAAATAAGCGTTAAAAAAAAAAAAAAAAAGACATTAGTTGGATGACCGGGAAAATGTGAATATGGACAGAATGGCATTGCAACAAAGTTAAACTTGCCCGTGCATGACAATGCGATGGTTATGTAGAATGCCCTGGTTCTTAGGAGGTACACATTGTCTTACTTAGGCGTGAACTGGCATGATAAAACTCTATGGCAAAAGATTAATAATGGGTAAACCTAGGAAGAGATACAGGTGTTCACTGCACTATTCTTGCTATTTTGCTGAAGATTAGAATTACCTTTTAAAAATTTTAAATGGGAGGTCATTTTCTCGACTTTGAGTGAGAGACCTATCAAAAGACAGTCTGAAGAGAATACATACAGCACATTCTATTTTAGTCTCTCCAATCATGGGAAGTACTTTTGAAGTCAGAAAAGAGAACTGTAAGGGATTTTAATTATTACTTGCAGACTTACTTCAGATGCCAAAAACACAAGAGGTTACAGAGTAGTACTCAGACTTTGTAATGACGTTCATATTTAAATTTTCCACAGAGGGTTGTTATGCATTTTTAAACTAAGCTTACAGTTTGATTCATTTATTCTATCAATTGATTTACCGCACAGCTGCCAAATTAAACTAGAAAGAAACCTACCATTATGAATTTGCTGGCCTCCAAACCATATCACAGGAAGGCAACAGAAAAGCGTAACGAAAATCAGAAGGCAATTTTTTTTTTTTTTTTTTTTTTTTGCAGCTAAAGGCTGATGAATTACAAGAGCAGGGTCCACCTTATCTAGGGAGACCTGCTATCCTGGTTCATTCCTGCCGTCCCTAGTCTTTTTTTACGGAGCACCTGTCCCAGGCAAAAGTGCCTCAGACAACAATGTCCCAGTTTAGATGCTATTTTATATGGCATCGCAGCGTCTTTAACAAATTTTCTTAAATGATGGCATTCAATAGCTGGTTTGGGGGGGGTGGGGATCAGCTAACGTGAAACATGTAACTTTTACTTTAGATGATATACCCTACATTATAACAAATTAACTAGAATGAGCACAAAATACATTGAGATAATTGTTTTTACATTTCCCGAAAGGAGAAACCAAAGTTATCATTTTTTTACTGTGCAATATAAAATAAAATATTGCTCAGCTGCAAGAACTCGATAGAGGTGAGAGGCCTGTTGGCATTCCAGGTCTGTCACTTGAGAGAATATAACCTTGACTGCGTTACTAGATCTATCTCAACCATAGCTTTCTCATCTGTAAAACAGGGGTCATGGGGCACCTGGGTGGCTTAGTCGGTTAAGTGTTTGACTCGTGATTTCGGCTCAGGTCACGATCTTACGGTTTGCAGGTTCGAGCCCCATGTAGGGCTCTATGCTGATTCCACAGAACCTGCCTGGGATTTTGTGTCTCCCTCTCTCCCTGCCCCTCCCCCACAAAATAAATAAATAAACATTAAAAAAAAAAAAAAAAAAAAGAAGGGCTCAGAATACTGGCTGGTCTCTCTGATGTCATGGTCTAGCTCTAAATACCCAATGATTCTATGGCTATGGCCTGCAAAAGACTTTTTAAAATTAGATCAGTTGCATTCGAAAATTTTTTTTTACAACTCAAAAATGTAACTTACTATCTTCTCTCACCAAATTCCTATTTCTGATCTGACCTCTATTCTGTTCAGAGGCTGAGTCAATCTCCCATTCATCCAAAATGGAGACCCCGGTATGTCTAGTCCCCTCTCACAACTAAACCCAGGTTAGTTACTTGCCAAATCCCGGACCGCACTTCCTCAGTATCTCCCACTCTCACGCCTTTTCTACCACCGCTGTAATCCGGGCCTCCCACACCTCCAGCCCACATCACAAGTTACCATTATTCTAGCATATCACACTACCCTCCCCAAGAGCGTACGATAGCTCCACACTACTGGAAGATCTATGCCCAAAGTCCTCAACCTAATACTGCATCCGTCCCTGCTCTTGTATGCCAATCCAACCAAACTACCCACTGCTATTTCAAAATTCCCTGTACTTCCTGGATTTTGTGCCTTCAGTTCTGTTGTTCTCACACTGCCCTTTTCTCTGCTTTTCAAAAGTGATTCTATCCTTTAAAGTTCCGTTCCAATGTGACCACCCCCATCTAGATGTTACAGTTTCCTCTTTTCAATGCCCATGACACTGACATAAAGTGACAACTTAAAATTCCTTTAATGTTTATTTAGTTTTGAGAGACAGAGCGTGAGCAGGGGAGGGGCAGAGAGAGAGGGAGACACAGAATCCAAAGCAGGCTTCAGGCTCTGAGCTGTCAGCACAGTCCGACGCAGGGCTCAAACCCACGAACCGTGAGCTCATGACCTGAGCTGAAGCTGGGCATTTAACCGACTGAGCCACCCAGGTGCCGCAGAAAGTGACCACTTTAATGGCCAACTGTGAAAGAACTATAGTTTACCCGGGTAAGTAAACGAAATTTCTGTCTTGTGCTGATTCTAACTCTCGCTCGCTACCTGGCACGCTGTCTTGAGGATCTACCACTTGGCAGAGGGAACGAAGAACGGCAATACGACGTTGACATTCAGAGACTGGGGGGTTCAAAACAGGGGTACACACAGCAACATTTGGACTTCCACAGTACTAAAACATGTTAAAATTAACTTAACATTAAAAATTTGCATGTTTGGTCATCTTTGGGGAACATGAAGATCTAGAATAGTGGTTCTCAGCTGTGGGGGTGATTTTGCCCCCCCCCCCAGAGAACATTTAGCAATATCTGAAGACGTTTCTGAATGTCACGCCTGGATGGGGGTACTACAGGCAGATGCTGCTGAACACCCCACAATGCACAGGGCAGACCTCACAATAATAAACTATCTGGTCCAAAACATCAACAGAGCCCAGACTAAGAAGCTCTGGTCTGGAAGTATTATATGTACCTGTGTCTCTGCCTCCTCAGAGATATTTTCGAATTTTTCAAGGCAAAGAACCACGTCTCTAGTAACAGACGATACGACACGATCTAAAGCCTGACAGCTCCTTCAATTACTAGTGGTGTGGCCTCCTGAAAGTTCCTGAACCTCGGTCTCAGAGCAGGAATATTCCTGTAAAACAGGACCACTGGCACCCACCTCACACAGTGACCCAGGGATCAGAGGAGTCCACGTAAAGTCTTGAGAAGAGTGTGCCAGGCAGAGTACGCATTCAGTACATTAAGCTACCTCTCTTCTCCTCCCAGGTGCCTAGCCTTGCGTTTGGAACACAGAAGATGCTGAAGACATGTTTGCTAAAGGAATACAGGATAATGCCTGGATTTCCTAGGGAGAGCACAAACGCCTCCAGACAGACACACTCTCCTTACATGGGAAAAAGGAAGCACAGAGATGGAGTTGACAGAAAGCATTTGCCCGCCTAATCGCACCTCTCCCCCCTCCGAACACCTTTAACCTTTAAGCAACACTACCCTCTCACGGTCCTTATATACGCTGCCTTGTAACCTCCTTGACACTCGTCCTTCCTTTTCGATCTTCAAGCATGGCAGGAGATGGTGGCCTGACCTCTACATCATCTGCCTTGTATTAGTTACTTGTGCACATATTACAGTCTTCCTACCGGATTGAACAAGCTCTCTGTTGCCAAGTGTCACACTGGACTCCTTTCTATACAACCCAAGGGGCCTAACACACCTTAGCAACTGGCTGGCCCGAACCCCTTGTTTTACAGATTACACAGAGAGGCTAAGTGATTTGCCAAGAGTCAAGGTCATACTGCAAGTGGCAGAGCCGGGATTCAAACTCTGATACATAGCTCATACGGAGACTCTCAGTTCTATCCAACTAGAATAGCGTATGAAAATTATACCCACAGTAGAGGCAATTTTTAATTAAGCCCCAGAAAACCTCCATAGAAATTATACTGATAGAGTTACCTGACAAAGCAAAAAAGGAAGGAGAAAGAGATTCCAATCTCCCTTCTGCTGCTGAAAATTCAACCTGTTTTCTTTCATGGTTTCATATCTCAACATTTTTTTTTAAAGGTTTTGACAACAAAACTTATTAAATGTCCGAAGGACAGATATTTAGTCAGAGTTGTCAGGCTTAATTTCCTTTAACCAGTCTCCATAATTTTAACAGAAGATCTCTTATTTGGTAAGCCAATGATGCCCACCCTCACCAACTGAAAAGATTTTTTAATGATCACCTTAACAGACTAATTATCTATAAAACTCAAAAGACCAGCAATTTGGAATGAGTTTATGTGGTGAAAAATATTCACATGATTTGAATTGTGTTATTAACCTCACCATAACGTAAACCTAAAACTTACAGCCGTCAAGGACAAACTCCATTAAGACCTGAGACAGGAGAAATTTTACTTTACTCTGGCCAAGTGAAAAAGAAAGCTGCTCACTGATAAGGTTAATCTAGAAGTTTCTCTGAGTCTCTCAATAGGATTCAAAAGAAAATGGCAAATAAAAAAAAAAAAGACTGAGGAAATGGATGTGAAAAGGAGTTAAATACAGTGCAATGCTCTGATGCTTTAAGCGATTATGGCTCAATAAAGCTAAACATTTCCATAAAGGCAACGTTTAAAAAAACAAAAAATCCCTTTGTGGTGACGATTTAAGTTACCAGTGCAACAGCACTCAGGCCCAATAGAAATGATAACCACGCATTGGGAACAAATTTTTAATTATTCCACCAGCTGATAAAAAGAGCACATACCGAACACAGACACAAACCTAGTTTCAAAAGAAAACAAAACGCAATTTATGCTTGTTCAAGTTCAAGGGCAAAACTGTTTCCAGTGCAACAGAATCCGCCTGACTACAATGTGTTGGAGGAAAAAAAAAAAAAATGCGAACATACTATCTTCTTATAAAGGCAACAATTTGAGTTACAAAGTAATAACGGGGAAGCCAAAACAGTTTGACAGCCCGCCATAAGGGCCGCCTCAATCATGAGTCACACAATGCCTGCAACCATTTACAATAGTAATTAATGCACAAGTCCCCTAATTAAATTCTAAAAGGGTGAGAATGCTTTAACTAAGTTTACAAGAATTGCTTTTCGCTGTTTTTTTTTTTTCTCTCCCAAAGAAAAGAACACACGCGTAATTACGCATCTCCCCGCAATCCCTCCATCCAGTATTCCCTCCGGCCTCTTCTCCCGTCTGCCTATTCCCTGCGTGCGAAAGAAAATGACACGGGGGAACTTCTAAACCCAGAAAGGGCGAACCAGAGTGCAAATACACGATTAATGGGGCGACAGACGGAAGCTCGCCCATCTTACCTGCTAAGATTCCTTTCTACGTCTTTGGTAGCTTTAGCTTCCAATTCTCTGCAAGAGAAAAGAAAAGGGGGAGGGGGGAGAGAGAGGGAGAGAGAGAGGGAGAGAGAGATGCGCGTGAAAACGGAGCTGCTGCGGCAGAGGCTCGCGCCGGGGCGGATGGGGGAGGGGAGGGGAGCCCGGGGGTGCTCACAAAGCTGCGGGGCTGCAGCCCGGACTGCGGGCGGGCTGCGCGGGCGAGCCGCAGCCCCCGGCCCGGCCCCAGCTGCGTGGCGCGGCCCCTCGGGCCTCCCGCCCGGCCTCCTCTCGG
>NW_024412453.1:228254-234521 GCF_014898765.1 Herpailurus yagouaroundi
GCGGGCCCTGCGGCAGCGCCCCAGGCTCCTCCCGCCCGAAGGGAGGCCCCCGCCCTGCTCACCTCATGTGTGTAAAGTGCACGAGCAAGTGGGGCGCGGCGAGTGAGGCTCGCGAGCATCAAGCCCTCCGCAGCGCCGCGGGGAGAGGCCCGAGCCGCTGCACCAGCGCCATTTTCTACACCGACCCGCTGCCGCCGCCGCCGCCACCGCCGCCGCCGCAGGCCCCAGACCGGAAGTGAATGCCCCGCTCGGCAACCCCTTCCGGGGGCGCCGCGGCCGCCGGCCTCAAGATGGAGGTCCTAGCAACTAAGCCTGCTGACGGGACGGGCCCTTGGCAACCGCCCGGGCGCGGCTCGCGGCCGGCGGCCCGGACCTCCCTGAGGGAGTTCACTGCCTCCTAGGCGCCCCGCACAGAGGCTGGGGAGCCCGCCGAGCCCCGGGCCCAGCCTCTTTCGCCGCTGCCGGCTGCGATCCGACCGGAGTCCCGCCCCTCCTCCTCCTCCTTCTTTGCTGCGACACAAGTTTCCTTCCCTGCCGCCCGGCCCCTCCCCCACCGAAACACATCAAAAAAAAAAAAAAAAAATCCTAATCGCAAATTCTACCCCTGCCGCAGCAGGATGACCCCGCGCGGCTTTTGAAATCCGCCACTTGTAATTATTTTTGACCTTGGGCCAGTTATTTAACCTCTGTGCTCCTCTGCTTCCTCCTCAGGTGAAGAATGCATACCTGAGGTGGGCTAGGAGGTTTAAAAGCGATTTTTATTCACCGAGTTTTGCAGACCGTTTGACTCAGCAATTCCACGGGCACGGATTTCTGTTCCGAAAATAATCCTGGATATCTACAAATATTTTCACCGTCAAGATGTTAAGTGCCGGCATGGACGATGGTGAAAAACCGTGAACGGCCAAAATGTCCAACACTCTAAGGTGGCTTTAAAAACTGAGCTACTGCAAAAATGATGGGGAGGAAGGACGACGGCGAGGGGAAAGTGGTTACAATAGAATAAGTGAAGAAGCGGGTTCCAAACTCACTCACACCGCAGGAAGCATGTAAATACAATACGCTCCATTCGTGCAGTAAAGTAAGAATATATACCCAAGTGTAGATGGGAGATTGCTGCTTACCTACAGGTAGATACAGCCAAGTACCTACACGTAGATGCAATAAAATACATGTATGTGTTCGTGTGTGTATGTGTATATTCTTTCCATCTCCTCAAAACGCTTTTCTTGCCCCTGATCAAAAACGATTCCTCCTCTCTCTGCTTAAAATCCACTCCTTCGCAGAAACCTCACTCTAAGGATCATCCCGTTTCCCTCTTTCTAAACTAGGTCTTTCTTTGCACTGCCTTTAAAACATGCCCCAATCTCTCCCATTAAAAAGAAACCAAACCTCCCTTGACTGCCTGCCCAGTTCCTCTCCTCTCTGAGGCAGATGTGTAATAACTTAATGAATGAATGCATGCATGCACAAAAAGTCCTAAAACATGAGCGCCAAAACGTTAGCTGATGATATTATGAGGATTTTAAATTTCTTCTTTTAACGTATACGGCTTTTTTGTTTTGTTTCATTTTTGTTTCATTTTATACAACGAGCATGTTAAACACACACAATTTTAAAAATCAGGTTTACAAAATGTAAAAGTAGAGGCCATCAAATAAACCCTAAGTGATTTTTTTCCCCCTGCCATTAAGTCCATACAAACGCATATTTGGTTTGGTTTTCTTTTACGGTCCTTTCTACTTAAAATGTTAAAAAATTATATTACATCATTTCTTTAGGAGTTAAAAAATATGAACATGTATTTATAGCACAGTATGTTTTCATACCAGGTTTATGAATAATTTTCCATCACAGCATAACGCAATGAAGACAACAGTATTGACATTTACACAGCTGATTTTTTAAAAAAAATCCTTTCTAGTCCTCCCCCAAATTGCTCTTATGCATGTCACAATTGACCTTGAAACTGCCAAACTCAATGTGACATTTCTTGCCTCGTCTTGACTTAGGTCTTAGCTGTATTTCCACAACTGGCCACTCCTACTGAGTCTCTTCTACCGGCTGTCTTGGCAACCCATTCTCCCAAATTTAATTCCTTTTTTTGTACCCTCTGCCAGCATCTCCTGCTTTATACCAAATAAATGTTGGGATCCCCAAGGCTCTGTTCCAAACCTCCTTCTCTCTCACTCTTTCTCCCTCTCTCTCTGTCTCTTTCTCTCTCCACTTTCTCCTTGGGATGGGCGATCTCATTGACTCTCTTATACTTAAATACTGTTCAAATGCAGACTTTCAAATTCATGTATTTAGCCCATATCTCGCCTGTATACACCAGAATGCCAAAACGACAGATCACCCATGCAACAAATATTTATTGAGCACCTACTGTGTGCTAGATACCGTGTTAGGGCCTGGTTCCCTGCCATTTGTGAGGAACTGCTTTGGTGGATGAAGTCTAATGGGACAGATTTCTTTTTTTTTTTTTTTTTAAGCAAACTATAAAGTATATAATTGCAAACGATGACAAACACACAGAAGGAAACGAAGGTGTTCCAAGAAAGTGTAAAACGAAGGAACGTAACGTAGATTATGTGGTCAAAGAAGGTTTCTTTGAAAATGTGAAGCTTCACCAGAGAGCTGAAAGCTGAGGAGAGGCAAACCAGGACCCAGGGAACAGCAGAGGAAAGGTCTCAGGCTGGAGGTTTATATTCGCGAGTCCTTGTTGTGGATGAAAATAGGCTCTGTATTGCATTTGCCTTTAAATCCACTGGAGCCGCCATTTTTATTTTACTTTGCATAATCAATTCAGAACAAAACCAGAAACGAGGTCTGGTATGCAGTAATGGGTTTCATTACCACTGCTCATTTAAGTAAGCAAATGCCATTCCTACAACAAGCATACTTTCTAATTAAATGAATATTAGAATATTTTGTGTGGCGCATTGTTGAAGTTTACAGTTTGAGAATTTGTACAGAACATGAAACACCTTTCCAACAATAACTTTTGTTTAATGAAAAAGCTTGGGAAAAACACCTGTGTCAGGAAACTTCTCGCTTCTTCTTGCTGAGCATAATATGAAACAGAATCTGTACCAATTTAAAAACTTTCGGGGCACCTGGGTGGCTCAGTCGGTTAAGCGTCCGACTTCAGCTCAGGTCACGATCTCGCGCTCCGTGAGTTCGAGCCCCGCGTCAGGCTCTGGGCTGATGGCTCAGAGCCTGGAGCCTGCTTCCGATTCTGTGTGTCTCCCTCTCTCTCTGCCCCTCCCCCACTCATGCTCTGTCTCTCTCTGTCCCAAAAATAAATAAACGTTAAAAAAATTTTTTTTAATTAAAAAAAAATAAATAAAAACTTTCTGAAGATTTTATGTTTAAGTAATCTCTACCCCCAATGTGGGGCTCGAACTCACCACCCTGAGATTAAGGGTTGCATGCTCTACCAACTGAAACAGCCAGGTGCTCCTGAATTTAAATTTAAATAAGACCTTTTCTTCATTTGTCTTTCTTCCTTGGGTTCTTGTTTCTTTGGTTTCTGAGGTTACCAGAACATATATGTTCTTCAACCCTTTCTTCTTCTCACTGGGAAGAGTGAATGACTAGCCTGACTTGGGAAACTACGTACTTGAAAGAAAATGATTTTTTTTTTCCTCCCAAGGCTTTTTTTTTTTAACCAAATGTCATCCTGATATATCTATATATGTATTTTTTAGGCAAAGCTGACTCAAAACATTTAAAAAAATTTTTTTAGTGTTTTCATTATTTGTTTTTGAGACAGAGACAGACAGAGCGTGAGCAGGGGAAGGGTGGAGAGAGAGGGAGACACAGAATCTGAAGCAGGTTTCAGGCTCTGAGCTGTCAGCCCAGAGCCCGACATTGGGCTCAAACTTACAAACACAACGTGAGTTCCAACATCAACGCGACCCTTAACTGACTGAGCCACCCAGGGGCCCCAAGACGTTTTTAAATTTAGAAAATTTTCCACAATAATGTATAGATGGAATTTAAAGGCATGAACATGAAGATTTCCCAGAGAGAGTGTATTTATTTTATTTAAAATTTATTTGGTGCTTAATACGTGCCAGTCATGCATTGGTCTAAGTGCTTGACAAATATTAACTAAACACTCATGGTTTTCCTCACACACCCCCACGAGGTAGGAAAGTGCTCCCCATTGTACAGATGAGGATCATTAACTTGTCCAAAGTCACAATAATTGTAGTAGTAAAACCAAGCAATTTGGCTCCTGAGCCCAGGTCGCTCACCGCTACATTGTAGTCTCGTTTATCTCAACCATTTTAGACTCTACAGGCCCTTTTGCTAACAAATATTTTGTAACACCACCCTTTACTCTCCCCAAATGATAACCATAGATAATATAACCTACCTAGCACATCATTTCAAAAGAGGTATGCAATGACTGACTCAAAGGAAAAATAAGAGAAAGGTATGCATCATAAAATAAACTATCTTTCCCTGGGTAAGGGCTTGAGAATAGTGTCCACTGGAAACCTCAGGAAAGTAGGCGGAAGCTGGCCACTGCAGGTCGAATCCCCACGACAAATGCAGGCTGGCCCAGCAGTGTCCCACCGATGACGCACACACCGAGAACGGTAGTGATGTTGGAGACAAATTTTTATCCGCAATACAGCACAACTCTCAGTCAAGTTCCGAACGACCAGACAATAATTCTCCTTCAACTGACGTGGTAATTGCATTCCCAGAACTTTTCGGGTACATTAAAACTGAAAAAAGTAAGGCATTGGGTCCTCTGGTGACTGGAAACATGCCGTTCACTTGCGTGAGTGCCTGCCGAGCGAGAGAGGAAATTTTCCACTTTGTGGGACCAGCCAGCACCCACGGCTCCTAGCCACTGAATCTCCCATCCACTGAGGAACGGGGGTGGAGAACCATTTCTTGAGAACCCTTGCTACAGAGTGAGAAGATCGTGGACAGAATGAGGCCTGAGGAGGTTTGATACTCCAGCCAGGGAGGAGGAAAATGGGGTAAAGGTCCTATAATGGGGCCAAGTACATTAGACTGTTGAGTCTCAGACTCACGTCCTCCTCTGCCTTCTTCCCCCACCGCACACAAACATGTCTCCAATGGGACAGTTTTCCTCAGGTCAGTAGTAACTGTTACTGTTCAGCTCACTGAACCTGCCCAGCCAGAAACCCAAGAATCCGTCTTGACTTTTCCCTCCCCCCCCCCCCCATCCAATGCATCAGTAGGTTATTTGGTCTCCAAACGTCTTTCTTATTCGTCCCTTCCTCTGTTTCTCCACCACCATCTCCAGCACATCCCCTAAAACTCCACAAATTCTTCCCTTCCTCCCTCTTTTATTTTTTGCTTGTGGTATTGTTTAAATAAAACAAATGCACCCATGTGAAGTGCAAAATGCAATGAGTTTGACAAATAAATACACTCGTGTAACCACTACCACAGTCAACATGTAGAAGACATCAAACACCCCAGAATATTCCCTTGTGCCCCTTCTCAGTCACTCATCTGCTCCCCCTCAACACACACACACCTGACACCAGGAAGCTGCTACATTTCTGACTTACATCCCCATAAATTAGGATTGTCTGTTCTAGAACCTTATATAAATGGAGTCATACACCATATATATATATATATATATATATATATATATATATATATCTCCTTTGTGCCTGGCTTCTCTTGCTCAATGTCTGTGAGAGTCATTGATGTTGTGGCAAGCATCAGAAGTGAATTTTTGTTACTGAAAAGTATTCCATTGAATGGATGCACAGCTTGTTCACCATCTTCTGTTGATTGACGTTTGGGTTATTTCCAGCCTGGGGTTATTATGAATAAAGCTGCTAAGAACATTCTTGTGCATGTCTTTTCTGGTGGACTGTAGACATATGTTTTTATTTCTCTTGGATAAATAACGAGGAACACAATTGCTGAAGCACAGGATACGTGTATGTTTAACTACGTGAGAAACTCTAGAATGTTCCTAAAATGGTTCCACCAGGTTGTACTTCCAATCCTGGGAAGGGATCCCACCATCCCACGTGCTGGGCAGCACTGCACGTGTTCACTCCTTGCCTCTTGAGATCATTCTCCATGTAGCATCCTTAGCGATCTTCTCTTAAAATGAAAACTTAATCATCTTATTCTCCAGCTTCAAATCATTCAAAGACTTTCCAAGGCTCTTGACTCAATGCCTAACATCTTTAACATGGTCTACGGTTTCTTCTTCTTCTTCTTCTTCTTCTTCTTCTTCTTCTTCTTCTTCTT
>NW_024412453.1:234531-237987 GCF_014898765.1 Herpailurus yagouaroundi
TTCTTCTTCTTCTTCTTCTTCTTCTTCTTCTTCTTCTTCTTCTTCTTCCTCTGCTTTTTTTTTTTTAATGCTTATTTTTGAGACAGAGACAGAGAGAGAATGAGAGAGAGAAAACAAGCAAGGGAGGGGCAGAGAGAGAGACACAGAATCTGAAACTGGCTCCAGGCTCTGAGCTGTCAGCACAGAGCCTGACGCGGGGCTCGAACTCGCAAACTGTGAGATCATGACCTGAGCTGAAGTCAGCCGCTTAACCGACTGAGCCACTCAGACGCTCCAATGGTGTTTTCTTAATGGTATCTCTGGTCATTCCCCTTGCTCATAAATCCAGATAACCCAAGGGCCTTCCTTTCACTTTTGAAAAGGTGCCCAGCTCCCTCGACCCGGCCTGTTGCTAACCATGTACTGGCTCTCAATCCCCGTGGAACTTCCTCAGGAAGGACTTTCTGACCACCACCTGTTAGTTGTCCCAATTACATATTCTGAAGGCAGTCTCTACCTCTTTGTAGCATTATCAAATTTGTGATGGAATATTTTTGCCATTATTTATTCAATATTTGATTCTCCACATTCTTTGTAAGTTCCAGGAGAACAAGGACCAGTTTCCTTGCTCTCATTTTTAGCATCTATCACAATGCCTAGTATATATTCAGCTCTTAGTAATATTTACTAAGTGAAGGAATCATTTTTCTAAAGCAACCTTTTTTTTTTTAAGTTTATTTTTAGAGAGAGAGAGAGAGAGCACGTGCGCAGGGCACGGGCAGAGAGAGAGGGAGGCAGAGAATCTCAAGCAGGCTCCGTGCTGTCAGCTGGGAGCCCGACGCAGGGCTGGAAACATAAACCATGAGATCATGACCTGAGTTGAAATCACGAGTTGGATGTTTAATGGACTGAGCCACCTGGGCACCCCAGGAATGATTTTTCCATGCATTGTTCACCTATTCAAATATCCACAGTGCCATCAAAATGATCTTTCAACAAGCAAATCTGGTCAGGTATTGCTGCTGCTTAAAATTCTCTCTATTCTATAGGATACTATCTGAAACTCCTTGCCTAGCATAAAAGGCCCTTCAAGAATTCTTACCAACCAAACTTTCCCAGTTTCTGAGAATTCTTTTTTCCCCCCCCCCGATGTTTATTTTTGAGAGATGGAGAGAGACAGAGTGTGAATGGGGGAAGGGCAGAGAGAGAGGGAGACACAGAATCCGAAGCAGGCTCCAGGCGCTGAGCAGACAACACAGAGCCTGACACGGGGCTCAAACTCACGAACCAGGAGATCATGACCGGGTTGGTTGGTTAAGCCGAGCTTAACCTACTGAGCCACCCAGGTGCCCTTCTGAGAATTCTTATTCTGTGTTCCAGTGATACTGAATCGTTGCTACTCTCTCGTTTTGTCAATGCTTCTACGACTTAAACATCTTATTTCTTCTGAATGGAACACTTCTATTATGTCCACCTAACAAACTCCTATTTCAAAGCCCAGTTCAAATGTTTTGACAAGCCTTCCCTGGGATTCTCTGGACCTCATAACAACGTAGATGAGATTCGAGTACCAATGCTAACTTAGACTTCACTGACTCTTGTCCCCTCCTATTCAGGTGGAAACCCAGCTCCCTGGAAAGACCCCCTTGAGCATTTGTGGCTGGAATTTCACATGTGCTCATGAGTTAGCTCATTTTATCCCAACACTGCTGGCATGTAAGGCCCTGTAGAGCGGGGACCCGACAGTTGAGTTCAGTGTTATATTCCCCAGTACCTACAGCCTTGCCTACGAGGCATTAAACATTGAATTAATACTTGTTGAATGATGAAGAATGAATGTTGTTTTCCTTCCAAGGAGTTCCATAATGTGTGCCAAGGAGCATCATTGTTCTCCCCAAGTACTTGCTTGTTACCCTCTTGACTGCCAGCAAGAACTAGATTCACCTAGACATATGCTTGGCTTCTGATTGGCTGGGTTTTGCTTTACCTTAAAGATGCAAATAACATTCATTCTATAATGCGTTCCTTTGCCATCAGGTACCTTCACTATTGTGTCGAGAATAAAGTGAATGCTTCTGCTCCTCACTGGGTCCCTCAGACATTCACTGTTAAAATAATCAGTTATTGGCGCACCTGGCTGGCTCAGTGGGTAACACACATGACTCTTTATCTCAGGGTTGTGAGTTTGAGCTCCACGCTGGGTGTAGAGATTACTTAAAAATAAAATCTCCAGGGGCGCGTGGCTGGCTCAGTCAGTTAAGTGTCTGACTTTGGCTCAAGTCATGATCTCACAGTTTGTGAGTTTCAGCCCCGCATCCTGCTGTCTGCTGTCAGGACAGGAACCTGCTTCAGATCCTCTCTCCCCCTCCCTCTTTGCCCTTCCCCTGCTCTCTCTCTCTCTCTCTCTCTCTCTCTCAAAAATAAATAAACATTAAAAAAAACCTTTCAAAAAATAATAATCAATTGTTATTTCCTTATTTTTTGTGTGAGTGGACCAAGTGATAACGGCACCCTGCTTTTCCTTGAGAGCGAATCACCTTCATTGTCAGTCCATTCATTTTGGTGGAGAAATGCCACACCAAGCATTTCCATATTTAAAAAGGTTTGTATTCACTGACCAAACTTAGGATAATTTTAACATTAAAATAAACAATGACAGTAAGGGATTATAATCCACTCAATAAAATAGGAAACTATCTGTATAGACACAAATGTATTGCATTCATTCATTTATCCAATGTTTGATGAGGAACAAGGACTTCTGCTTCCAACTGAGACAGAGCAAACAAAGCTGTATTTACCCTTCCTCCTGAAACAACTGAAAATACACACAAAATTTATGAGACAACAGTTTTCAAGATGTTGAAAATCAAGTAATGGAAGACAGTAATCCCTGATAAGAAAAAAAAAAAAAAATGGAAACAAAAGAACACCCTTCTAAATAACCTGAGTGTCAAAGGAGAAATCAAAAGGAAAACTAGAATGTATGAATAAATGAAAATGAAAACATAACACACCACAGTTTGTAGAATATAGCTAACGGAGTAGAGGATATTTATAGCACACTAAATATTTGTATTGGAAAAGAAGGTCTCACATCAATGGACTTAGTTTCTCCCTTAAGACACTAGAACAAAGAAGAGCAAATGAAAATCAAAATAAAGAGAAGAAATAATAAAGATCAGAGTGGCAGTAAGTGAAACAGAAAACAGAAAAATAATTGATAAAAATCCATGGGGGGGGGGACCCTGGTTCTTTAAGAAAATAAATACAATTCATACAATTCTTTTAGTCAAGAAAAAAGAAGACACAAAGTAATAATAAGAAATAGGTGATGTGATGGGGTGCCTGGGTGGCGCAGTTGGATAAGCGTCCGACTTCAGCCAGGTCACGATCTCGCGGTCCGTGAGTTCGAGCCCAGCGTCAGGCTCTGGGCTGATGGCTCAGAGCCTGGAGCCTGTTTCCGATTCTGTGTAT
>NW_024412453.1:238087-387977 GCF_014898765.1 Herpailurus yagouaroundi
AAAAATAAATAAACGTTGAAAAAAAAATTAAAAAAAAAAAAAAGAAATAGGTGACGTGATATCACTGCAAATTCTATAGAGAATAAAATGACAATAAGCAAATAATATGAACCAGTTTATGCCAAAAAAATTCATCAACTTAGATAAAAGGAACAAATCCCTTGAAAGACACAAACTAGAAAACTCACTCAAGAAGAAACTGATGACCTGAATAGTCCTATATCTATTTACAAATTTGACTTTGTGGTTAAAAACGTTCCATGAAGAAAACTCCAGGTCCAAATGGCTTCATTTATTTCACCAAATATTTAAGAAATAAATGATATAAATTCTATCAAACTCTTCCAGAAAATTAAAGAAGAGAGACTATTTCCCAATTCCTTCCGAGGTCAACATTACTCCAGTAACAAAGGCTAAGATATTGCAAGAAAACTACACACCAATGTCTCTAATGAACACAAATGTACAAATTTAAAAATTTTGCCAAACTCAACCATATATAAAAATAACAATACTCCATAGCAAAGTGGTATTATTCCACAAATGTAATCAACATAACTCATCATATTATAAAACTATAAAAGAAAAACCATATGATTAAGAGAAAAACCATATGATTAAGAGAAAGCTCTTAACAAAATCCAATATCCATTTTTTAAATTTTTTAAAGCTTTTTTAAGACTTTTTTTTTAATGTTCATTTGTTTTTGAGAGAGAGAGAGAGAGAGAGAGAGAGAGCGCGCGCACAAGCTGTGGAGTGGGAAGAGAGAGAGGGGAACAAAGGATCTGATGCAGCCCCAGGCTACCAGCTGTCAGCACAGAGCCTGACGTGGGGCTCGAACTCACCAACCGTGAGATCATGATCCGAGCTGAAGTCAAATGCTGAACTGACTAAGCTATTATTATGCCCCCATTATTTTCTTTTAATATTTTTATTTTTGTAAAGTAATGTCTTCACCCAACATGGGGCTTGAACTCACAATCCTGAGATCAAGAGTCACACACTCTACCAACTGTGCTAGCCAGATACCCCCTCCAATATCCATTCTTGTTTTTGGGGGGTTTTTTTGGTTTGTTTGGTTGGTTTGGTTTGTTTTTTAAAGCCTCATAGTAAACGAGGAATAGAAGGGAACTTTGCTCAGCATGGTAAAGGACATGTATAAAACTTCTGCAACTAATATCACACTTAATGATGAAATACTGAATAGTTTTCCTCTAGTATCAGGAACAAGACAAAAATGCCTGCTTGAATCTCTTCTATTCTACATTTTTCTGGAGCTTCTGGCCAATGCAGAAGAGGGAAAAGGAAGAAATACAACTGTCTTTATTCACAGATGGCCTGATCATCTCTGCAGAAATTCTATGGCATCTACAAAGAAGCTACTAGATTTAATAAGTGACTTTAGCAAGGTTGTAGAGCACAAAAGCAACATCCAAAAATCAGTTGCATTTCTATACAACAGCAATGATCAATCCGAAATTGGAACCAAAAGCACAACCATTTTCTTTCTTCTTTTTTTAATGTTTATTTATCTTTGAGACAGTGAGAGACAGAGCACAAGCAGGGGAGGGGCAGAGAGAGAGGGAGACACAGAATCCAAAGGAGGCTCCAGGCTCCGAGCTGTGAGCACAGAGCCTGATGTGGGGCTGAAATCTATGAACCGTGAGATCATTACCTGAGCCACAGTCGGACCTTTAACTGACTGAACAACCCAGGTGCCCGAAGCACAACCATTTTCAATGGCATAAAAAAAATGAAATACTCTGGGTGCCTGGGTGGCTCACTTAGTTAAGCGTTTGTGGCTCAGGTCATGATCTCACTGTTCGTGGGTTTGAGCTCCGAGTCCTGCTCTGTGCTGACAGCTCGGAACCTGGAGCCTTCTTAGGATTCTGTGTCTCCCCTGCCCCATTTGCATGCACTCTCTCTCTCTCTCTCAAAAATAAATAAACATTTAAAAAATGTATAAAAAATGAAATACTCGAGATAAGTCTGACAAAACATCTGTAAAACCTATACACAGAGAACTACAAAAATATCACTGAGAGAAATTGAAGAATACCTAAATAAATGGAGATATATTATGTTTAAGGATCAGAAGACTCAATACTGGTAAAATGTCAATTTTTCCCAAACTGATTTACAGAATTAATGCAAGGATAATGAAATCCCAGCAGGCTTGGCCTTTCTTGGTTTGGTAAAAATTGGCAAGTTGATTCTCAATTTCATATATAACTGTGGAGGAGGTAGAATGGCCACAACGATCTTGAAAAAAACCAAAACTGGAGCGTGTGGCTGCTCTGACCATAAAGCATGTGACTCTTGATCTCGGGGTCATGAGTTCAAGCCCCATGTTGGGGAGAGAGCTTTACTCAAAATTTAAATAAGTAAATAAATAAAAATTAAAAGAAAAAAGAAAAAGATCCAAGCTGGAGGATGTAGACAACCTGACTTCAAGATTTATTGGAAAGCAGCTGTAATCAAGTGACATCAAGAGAGACAAATAGGTCAATGTAACAGAGCAGGAAATCCTGAAATAAATCTATACACTCTGGTCAATCTATTTTCAGCAATGGGTATGAAGACAATTCTGCTGGATAGCCATATGCAGGAAATAGTACCTCCACTCATACCCTACACCATATACAAAAATAAACTCAAAATGGATCTCATGTCTAAATCTGAAAGCAAAAACAGTAGAATTTCTGGAAGAAAATACAGGAGAAATCTTTGTGACCTTGAGTTGGGCAATGATGTCATAGTTACCAAAAACACAGTCCATAACACATAAAAATTAAGACCTTTAGCTCTTCAAAAGACACTGCTCAGAGAATGAAAACACAAGCCACAGACTAGAAGGTAAGTTTTGATATAGGTATATAGCCAATCACGTATCCAATAAAGAATTTGCATCCAGAATGTACAAAGGAGATATAAAACTCAGTCATAAGAAAACAACCTATTTTTTATTTATTTTTATTTTTTTAATTCTTAAAAACATTTTTTTTCATGTTTATTTATTTTTGAGATCTTGAGAGAGAGGATGAGTGGGGGAGGGGCAGAGAGCGAGGAAGAGAGAGAATCCCAAGCAGGCTCTGTGTTATCAGCGCAGAGCTGGGTGCAGGGCTCGATCTCACGAACTCATGAGATCATGACCTGACCCAAGATCAAGAGTCAGACGCTTAACTGACTGAACCACCCAGGTGCCCTGAGAAAAAAAACCTATTTTTTAAATGGGCCAAAAATTTAAACAGACACTTCACTCAGTAAGATATATACATGCTCCAAAAAAAAAAAAAAAAAAAAAAAGATGTACACATGCTCAACATCTTTAGTTTAATTAGGGAAATGCAAATTTAAACCGTGGTAAGGTAATACCACACACCTATAAGAGTGTCCAAAATGAGGGGCTCCTGGGTGGTTCAGTCGTTTGAGCTTCCGACTTCAGCTCAGGTCATGGTCTCACACAGTTCATGGGCTCGAGCCCCGTGTCAGGCTCTTTGCTGACAGCTCAGAGCCTGGAGCCTGCTTCGGATTCTGGGTCTCCCTCTCTCTCTCTCTGCCCCTCCCCCGTTCATGCTCGCTCTCTCTCTCTCTCTCAAAAATGAATAAACATTAAAAAAAAAAAAAGACTGTTGCTGGTGAAGATATGAAGCATCTGTAGCCCTCATACATTGCTGGTTGGACCATAAAATCACGCAATCACTTTGGAAGGCTGTTTGGTAGTTTCTTATAAAGGTAAGCACACACCTGCCATATGATCTATCCATTACAGTCCTAGATACTTACCCAAGAGACATGAAGACATTTGTCCAAAGATGTGTATGTGAATGTTTATAGTAGCTTCATTTGTAATAACCCCAAAACTAGGAACAGCTCCATTGTCAACCAACAGAACAATGGATAAATTGGGTGTATATCCATACAATGGGATATTCTTCAGCACTTCAAAGGAATGAACTATTGATGTGTGCAAAACATAGATGAATTTTAAAATAATTATGCTGATAGAAAGAACTCAGACTTCCAAAAAGAAGAAAACTATCATTCAATTTCAATAAAATTCTAGGAAATGCAACTTATTCTATAGTAGTGGAAAGTAGATCAGTGCTTGCCTAGGGTTGGGGAAATGCGGAAGAATGAGAGGGGAAGATTGTAGAAAGGCAGGAGAAAACTTTCAGGGGCAATGGAGGTTTATTATCTTGATTGTGGTGATGGTTTCACAGCTGTGTACATATGTCAAAACTTATCAAATTACACACTTTAAAAACGTGAGTCAATAAGGCGGTTTCCACGCACACACAAACGTTTGACGAGAAAGAGGGTATGTACATAATATCAAAACGTCTCCCGCAAAATACTTACGAATTAAAAGAGACAAGAGCAGCTTTAAAACAGGGAAGCCTCAGAGACACCACCTTGACAGAGTCATAACAGTGGACCTCACCTCAAAATCTAGCAGCACCTGGTAGGTAGGATGCAACGAGAAGTTCTTGTGCTGCTTCTCCCAAAGGTGCACGACTCAAACCTAATCGTGAGGAAATGTCAGACCAACTAAACCGTGGGGCATTCTTCAGACCAACTGGCTTGTAATTCAGTCAAGTGTCAAGGTTAATGACAGTCCAGGAGAGACCGGAGAGCTGTTTGGGGTTGAAAGGGATGAGAAAGCTCAACTAAAAACAATGTTGGCTTCTCTGGATGCCTTTGCTGAAAAGACATTATTAAGATGATTATGGGCTTGAAAGGGGTCTCAGGGTTAGAGAATATCAATGTTAATTTCCTGATTTCAACCATCGTGTGGAGGTTATGCAGGAGAATTTCCTACCTTGTAGGAAATGTACTCTATCTTACTCCACACTGATGAGGCATGCATTTGGGTCTATTTCCAGACTGTGTCCATGGTTGGTTCAGGAAAAAAGTTCTTTTTCTGTATTCCCAGCTTTTCTGTTAGTTTGTGATGGTCAAAGAAAATTATTCTATTTACACCTTTGTTGACATATCTGAGATCTCTGTGCCATGAATTCGAGGAAGTCGACTAGTTGGGTCAAAGGATATGAACATTTAGGAATGTAATAAATATTACTAAACTGCCTTTCAAAAGATTGTGCCCAATATATACTCTTGCCAGCAATTTATGAGAGCACCTATTTCCTTTCTCATTTGGGGCGGTATGAAACACTTGTATCTTTGCCAATCTATTATCTCATTTTAATTGATATTTCTTTAGTTGCTAGTGAGGTTGAGAAACTTTCTTTCTCTTTTTCTTTTTTTTTTTTAAGTTTATTTAGTTTTAGTAATCTCTACACCCAACGTGGGGCTCGAACTAATGACCCCCTAAGATCAAGAGTCTCACGGTTTTCTGACTGAGCCAGCTAGGTGTCCCAAGAAACTTTCTATGTGTTTATAAGTAATTTCTTTTTTATGAGATACTTTATATTCTTTGTCCAATTTTAAAGCTATTCCTATTTTCCTGTCTATTTATAAGAACTCTTTACATATGAAAAACATTGGCTTTTTTGTCTGTTGTCTGGATTTTAAAATACCTTTTCTAGCTTGATACCTACCTTCTAACTTAGTCTGTTCTATTTTTATTTTTATACTGTCCACCTAATTTTCAATTTTATGTAGCCAACTTTTTCTTTTTAACTTCTTTTTTTTTTTAATTTTTTTTTTTCAACGTTTATTTATTTTTGGGACAGAGAGAGACAGAGCATGAACGGGGGAGGGGCAGAGAGAGAGGGAGACACAGAATCGGAAACAGGCTCCAGGCTCTGAGCCATCAGCCCAGAGCCTGACGCTGGGCTCGAACTCACGGACCGCGAGATCGTGACCTGGTTGAAGTCGGACGCTTAACCGACTGCGCCACCCAGGCGCCCCATCTTTTTAACTTCTTTTAAAAAAAGTTATTTATTTATTTATTTTTAATGTTTATTTATTTTTGAGAGAGAGAGAGACAGAACACAAGTAGGGGAGGAGCAGAGAGAGGGGGAGACACAGAATCTGAAGCAGACTCCAGGCTCTGAGCTGTCAGCTCAGAGCCTGATGCGGGGCTGGAACTTACAAGTCATGAGATCATGACCTGAGCCAAAGTTGGACACCCAACCGAGTCACCAGGGCGCCCCCCTTTAAAAACAATTTTTTTAAATGTCTATTTATTTTTGAGAGACAGAGGCAGAGCATGAGTGGGGGTTGGGGGTGGGGGTAGAGAAAGAGGGAGACACAGAATCTGAAGCAGCCTCCAGGCTCTGAGCTGTCAGCAGAACCCACAAACTGTGAGATCACGACCTCAGCTGAAGTCGGATGCTCAACCGACTGAGCCACCCAGGCACCCCCTTCTTGTTAGCTTCTAAGTTTTATTTCTTGCCTAGAAAGACTTTATCCATCAAAATTGCATGTGTGCATGCGCGTAAGCTTCCACGTTTTCTTCCTTCCTTGTTTCATCCATTTACATTTCAATTGTTTATCCGTCTGGAATTTATTTGGTAGACGGAATCAGATAGGCATCCAGCATTAACTTATTTATATTTTTCCAAACGGCTAGCCAGTCACCCTAACGGCAATTACCTCACTGTATCATTCTATTTTTTCTGCCCTGATTCAAAAAACTATAGCTTCACTGTGTAATAGCTTCTCAAATGCATTTGGGTTGATTTCTAGATTCGAATCTGTTTTGTTAATCTGCCTTTCTCTCATGTACCAGCACCAAACTTTTTCCATAAGTGCAGCTTTAGAGTACGCTTCGATACATACTGGGGTTAAACCTTTTTTATTACTTTCCTTTTTCAGAATTTTCCTGGCTAGTCTCACTTGTTTATTTTTCCATTTGAACTTTAGACTCAGTGAGTCTACTTCCAAAAAAAACCCTCCGCATGTACTTTTTGTTGATATAAAATTAATGTAAAGTTTAGTTATCAGAAAACATGCATCTTTACACCATTAAATCCTCTTATTGGTGGACAGGGTATGTCTTCATTTGTTTCTTCTTTCATTTTCCTGCATTTTTTGTTGTGGCTGATGTAGTAATAGTCAGTGTTGGAGCTTTTTTAAAGTACAATATTTTCTTTCTTTCTTTTTTTCCTAGCTGTTTTTCTGCAATATAGAAATGCTGTTGATTTGCGGGTATTCATTTTATAACCAACTTAATTCTGACTTAATTCATTGTTTACAAGATGCTTTCGATTAGTATTCTTGGATTATCTAGATATGCAATTCAATTACTTGAAAATAATTATCATATTTTTCTCCACTTTGGAATTCATAAACTTCTTATTTTTCCATCTTGGTACATCCAGAATAATGTTAAGTAATAGCCATATATTTCTCTTAGCTCGTTCTTGGCTTTCATAGAAAATGCTTCTAGTGTCCAACCTTAGACATGGTGCATTTTAAAACTGAAACGTTGTTATCATGTCAATAATGGATGTTGAAATTTATTGAATACTCTTTCAAATCTCTAAGAAGGGTCATGTGGTCATTCTCCCGTAGCCAGTATTAAAGATTCCTCTAATATCAGTAAAGAGTCTGTGTGACACAGAGTTTGAGAGGCCACGTTGTCAGGCTGAAGTAAGTTCTATCTCTTCTACTTGCCCACTCGGCAAGTTTCTTAGCTTCTCTGTGCCTTTGTTGCCTCCTTTATAAAGCAATCAACCAAGGGGCGCCTGGCTGGCTCAGTGGGTGGAGAGTGTGACTGTTGATCTTGCGATTGTGAGTTTAAGCCCCACGTTGGGCATAGAGATTATTTAAAAAATCAAATAAATAAAACAATCAACAACAGCACCCAGCTCATAGGAGTGTTGCAGGATTTAAAGGAATAAGTATACACAAGGGCCTTGGATTAGCATATGGCTCGTGGTGAATGCCCCATAAGTATTAGTCATTAGCGTTGTATTCCTGAAATAACCACAACTGTAGGGCTGAGCTTTTCCGTTTGTTTAAATGAACTTATTTATTTATGGGAGCAAAAAGCACAAAGCTGGATGAACCACTACACAAGTTAAGGCACACATTCGACTCCACCCCAGAAGATCCCCACATCCTCCCCACATTTCTACCCTATGCCCCTCCCCACAGGAAACCACCACCCTCATAGCTAACAGGTTGTGGTGCACTGTACGATTTTAAGGTGCTGCTAGATTTGTGTCTGATTTGCGTGTCAGTATTATGCTGGCTTTGTGGAAAAGTTTGACAGACTTTCTATTCTCTCTCTAGTCAGTAGAACCATCCCACACTGCGAATATTCAACTGTTTTGGAATTTACAAAAATAGCAATTACATTAGAGAAGGTTTATTTTTTCTATTTTTTAATTATTTCTTTTTAGAGATTTAAACAATGGAAGGACATCCAAAAGACTCAACATTGTTAGGGTGGCAACATTCTTCAAATTGATCCAAAAATATAACACAATCTGTATTGGAATCCCAGCTGTATTTTTTATAGAAATTGACAAGCCAATCCTAAAATTTATACGGAAATGCAAGGGAGCCAGAATAGCTAAAAGCATCTAGAAAAAGCACAAAGTTGGAAGACTTACATTTCTCAATTTTATTAACATTTTTTTAAGTTTATTTATTTTGAGAGAGCAAATGGGGGAGAGGCAGAGAGAGAGAGAGGGTTTTAAGCAGGCTCCACTGTGGAGCTTGACCTGTGGGGCTCTATCTCATGACTGTGAGATCATGACCTGAGCCAAAATCAAGAGTTGGATGCTTAATGACTGAGCCACCCAGGCGCCCCGCACATTTCTTAATTTTAAGAGTTATTACAAAACATAGTAATTAAACAGTTTGATCCTAATGCAAGGATAGACATTTAGATCAATGGAATAGAACTGAAAATACAGAAGTAAACCTTATGATCACACTTATGATCGACTGATTTTCAACAAGGATGTTAAAACAGTTCAATGAGGAAAAGAGTAGTCTTTTCAACAACTAGCGCTGAGGGGCACCTGGCTGGCTCAGGCAGAAGTGCATCAGACTCTTGATCTCAGGGTTATGAGTTCAAAGCCCCATGTTGGATGTAGAGATTACTTATAAATAAAATCTTAAAAAACACACACACACATACAGAAACCAAATAACTGGTTCTGGGACAACAGGATATTCAAATGCAAAAGAATAAAGCTTGATCCATATCTCATGCCATTAACTCAAGATGGATCAAAGACCTACATGTGAGAGCTAAAACTATAAAATTCTTAGAGGAAAATACAGGAGTATATCTTTATGATCTTGGATATGGCAGTGGTTTCTAAGTTATGACATCAAAAGCATAAGAAACACAACAACAAAATAGATTAATTAAATAGATCGATGGGACTTCATCAAAATTAGAAACCTTGGTGCATCTGAGGATACTACCAAGAAATTGAAAAGATGACACACATATAATTTAAGAAAATCCAGTCAGTTGAATGTCTGGCTTCGGCTCAGGTTATGATCTCATGGTCCGTGAGTTCAAGCCCTGCATTGGGCTCTGTGCAGACAGTGTAGAGCCTGGAGTCTGCTTGGGATTCTCTGTCTCCCTCTCTCTCTGCCCCTGCTCACACTCTGTCTCTCTCAAAAAAAAACATTAGAAAAAAAATTTTAAAGAAAACATTGGCAAATCAGATATTTAAAATATTTTTATTTATTTATTTTGAGATAGAGTGCAAGTGAGGAAGGGGCAGAGACAGGGAGAGAGAATCCCAAACAGGCTCAGTGAAGAGCCCTATGTGGGTCTCGACCCCACGAACCGTGAGATCATGACCTGAGCCAAAGTTGGACGCTTAACCGACTGAACCACCCAGGTGCCCCGGGTGCCCCAGGTGCCCCAAATACTAAAGATGCAAAGGATCAGTATGGACAGTCTGCCAGGAAGATATACGAATGGCCAATAGCACATGAAAATACTCTCAACATCATTAGTCACCAGGGAAATGTAAATCAAAGCCACAATGAGATATTACTCATCCCACTAGGATCACTGTAATCAAAAACAAAACAAAACAAAACAAAACAAAACAAAACAAAACAAAACAAAACCAAAACCAAACAAACAAAAAAAACCCAAAAAACAAAAAAACAAAAAACCCAACAACAGATAATCACAAGGAACGGTAAGAATGTGGAGAAGTTGGAACACTTACACAGTGTTGGTAGGAATGTCAAACAGCGCAGCCACTTTGGAAAACAGTGTAGCAGGGCCTCAAAAAGTTAAACATAGTTACCATATGGATCCATCCACTCCACTTCTAAGAATCTACCCAAGAGAAATGAAAACGCACATCCATGCAAAAACTGGTGCATAAATGCATTCAGCAGTTCTGTTCATCATAGTCAGGAAGCAGCAATAACCCAAAGGTCTATTAACAGATGTGCATAACCAAAGTAGTATATCCATTCAATGGAATATTATTTGGCCATAAAAAGGGATGATGTACAGATACATGCTATAACATCAATGGATCTTGAAAACATTACGCTAAGGGAAAGAAGCCAAGCTGGAAAAAAAAATCACATATTATATGATTCCATGCATATGAAATACCCAGACTAGGCAAATCCATAGAGACACATAGTAAATCAGTGGTTGCCGAGGGCATGGGTGGGGGTTTGGGGGAGAGGGAGGTAATAATTAAAGGATGTTGGGGTTTCTTTTTGGGGTACTAATAATGTTCTAAAACTGATCACGATAGTTGCACAAGACTGTGAATATACTAAAAACCACTGGATTGTACACCTTATTATTTTTTTTACTGCGGTATAGGTGGCACATAATGTCACGTTAGTTACAAATTGTACACTTTAAATGTGTGAATTGTAGGGTATGTGAATTACATCTCGATAAAGCTGTTTGCAGAAAAATGGCCATTTCGTATGCTTTGTATGGCTTTGTGCTGACAGCTTGGAGCATCTTCAATAGCACCGTCAGACTGCGGTATGGCCTGAAGGCTCGATAGAGCTTATGTACAAGGCCTGGGCTTCTGTATAGGAGGAGGAGGAGAAAGAACCAGCAGAATGGGAGATGAAGGAGCGGGCATGAGGTTGATGGCCAGCCCCCAGAGTCTGGAAGGAAGAATCACCTTGGAAGGAGTCCAAGCTCTTTTCCAGAAGACCAGAAGGAAGAAGGAACGGATGAGGTCAGATACTAATTAGTTGGTGGTGTAGAGAAGTTTTTTTCTGGCTGGCCTCGATTTTCTCGGGAAAGAAGTCACAATCATTTGCAAACATGAGAGAGGGGGAGCAGGGCGGTGGGTTTGCGGAGAGGGGAAAGCTACTGAGAGCTTAGTAAGGGCAGTGACTGGGGCGTTTGGAAGGCACTCAGGAGCACCCGAGGCCCTGCAGCCAGCGGAGGAAGGAATTCTGAAGTGGCAGGAGACCTGGCTCCTGAAGGGTTCCCCTCCGGTTTCCTGCAGCCTCGTCCGGGAGCCTCCTCCTCCTGAGTCATCTCTGCTTCGGGCCAGACAACCCCAATTCTTTCGATGTTACTCATACATCCTGGCGTTCAGCCTCTCACTCTGGACGATATCCTGTGAACTGGCTGCCTTTGGCAACCCTCCTCCCAGAACTGAATGTTCTTCCCCAGTGAGGGCTGATCGAAGTCCACCTCCCAGGTTCTGGGCCCTATGCCTTCATTAATTCAGCCTGGGATGACCAGATTCCATTTGGCTGCCTCCTGGCATTGGGTCAGTGACAAATCCAAAGAGCAGAAAGCAGGTCTGGGTGGAAGTCCCAGGGCTTTGTTAAAGAAGCTAGAAAAGATGGTTAACATGTTGACAAGTGGGGAATGTCTCAAGGGGTGTGGGATCAAGGATCAGGGGTGGAGGGGCACCTTGGTGGCTTAGTTGGTTAAGTGTCTGGCTCTTGATTTTGGCTCAGGTCATGATCTCACAGATGTGGAATCAAGCCCTGCATTGGGCTCTGCACTCAGCATGGAGCCTGCTTGAGATTCTCTCTCTCTCTCTTTCTCTCTTTCTCTGTCTCTCTCTCCCTCCGCCCCTCTCCCCTGCTCACACTTTCTCTCTCTACCTCTCAAAAAAAAAAAAAAAAAAAAAGGGATTGGGGTGGAAACACAAGTGAGGGATACTCCCCAGGGCCAGGATCTCATTGGGTAATGCCATCCGGATAACCTCAGCACTGATCGCCTTGAACCTAGGTACCGAGCACAGCCAATCAAGCACCTCCACCCTGGAGAGCCACAGACAACGAGGGTTCAAGAATGCAGCAAGAGAATGGGAAGAGTGTGAGGGAAACTTCCAGGACACCTTTTTTAATTAAAAAAATTTTTTTAATTTTAATTTATTTATTTGAGAGAGAGAGAGAGAGAGAGAGAGAGAGAGAGAATCCCAAGCAGGCTCTGCAATGTCAGCATAGAGCCCAATGTGGGGCTCGAACTCATGAAACTGAGACCACAACCTGAGCCCAAATCAAGAGTTGGATGCTCATCTGATTGAACCACCCACGTGCCCCCCAGTTTTTTTTTTAATTAAAAAAATTTTTTTAAGTAATCTCGGGGCGCCTGGGTGGCTCAGTCGGTTGAGTGTCTGACTTCGGCTCAGGTCATGATCTTACAGCTCTGTGAGTTCAAGCCCCGCATCAGGCTCTGTGCTGACGGCTTGGAACCTGCTTCGGATTCTGTGTCTCCCTCTCTCTGCCCCTAACCCACTTGCATTCTGTCTCTGTCTCTCTCAAAAGTAAATAAACATTAAAAAAAATTTTTTTTAAAGTAATCTCTACACTCAACAACGGGCTCAAATTTGCAATCCCAAGATCAAGGGTCGCACAATCCACCGACTGAGCCATCCAGGTGCCCCTCGGGGACAACTTTCGACACCAGTTATTATTAGATACTGGGGTTACTGCTGGCCAAAGTCTCTGGACACCAAGGGATATAGGGTCCCTGATTCTAGAAGGGGCTGGAGAACACGTAGTGGAAGGAGCACAGCATTTGGTGTCAGGTCTAGATTTAAAAACCTGTCTCTGCTACTTATTTTCCACATAACACTAACATTTGGCACATTGCTTAGCCTCTTGGAGACTCAGTTTCCATGTCTGTAAAATGGAAATTAATAATATCTACATAGTTAAGCACCCAACTTTTTTTTTTTAAATGTTTTTATTTATTTTTCAGAGAGAGAGTACAAGCAGAGGCGGGGCAGAGAGAGGGAGACAGAGGATCTGAAGCAGGCTCTGCATTGACAGCAGAGAGCCCGACGTGGGGCTCCAACTTATGAACCATGAGATCATGACCTGAGCTGAAGTCAGATGCTCAACTGATTCATCCACCCAGGCGCCCACACCCAACTCTTGATTTCAGCTCAGGTCACGATCTCACACTCATGGGATCAAGCCCCGCACCACGCTCTGTTCCGACAGGGAGAAGCTTGCTTGGGATTCTCTCTCTCTCTGCCCCTCTCCTCCCTCCTCTCTCTCAAATTAAAATAAATAAACATTTAAAAAAAATAATAATATCTACCCCTTGGAGCTGGCTGTTGATGAAGTGGCATCAGTGACCCTCCAGTGCAGGGTTTTGTTTTCTCAGAAGCCCCTTTTACACAACCCAGCTTTGCCTGAATATCGCCTGGTCATCCTTCAGGCCGCATCTGGCTCTTTTCTGTCTCCTGCAATCCTTCCAGGTCAGGTGTCCCTCTTCTGTGCTCCTACAGTGCTGCCCACTTTGCTTATCTTCCACACAGCTAATCACACCACACCAGAATGTCTGTCTGTCCTCCCACAAGTCAATGGAGGCAGGAGTGCTGTCCTGCTCACCCTTGGGTCCCCAGTTCAAGGCACGCGCAAGGCACTTAACAAATGTCTTGATGGAAGGAAGTCTTGAAGGCGACACAAGATCATGATTGTTTAGCCCAGACCTCTCAGGCCACACTAGCTGGGTGTAAAAACAGGAACGTGAAAGAATACATATCCACCTTCTAGCTCCCTTGATATTCTCCCCAAAGACTGTGGGGAGATCTCAAGGAAGAGAGTATGGACCCTGGAAAGAGAATTTTCTAGAGTCATTTATCAGCTCTATGATTCACTCTACCTGTGCCTCAGTTTACTCATCCATGAAATGAGTCATAAGTTTGCCATGGAGATTAAATAAGTGTAACAATGATTTCAGGAGTAGATTCCTTAGTGCCCCTTACCCATTTAGCCCATCCCCCCCCACATCCCCTCTAGTAACCCTCAGTTTGTTCTCCATATTTAAGAGTCTCTTCTGTTTTGTCCCCCTCCCTGTTTTTATATTATTTTTGTTTCCCTTCCTTTATGTTCATCTGTTTTGTCTCTTAAAGTCCTCATATGAGTGAAGTCATATGATTTTTGTCTTTCTCTAACTGACTAATTTCACTTAGCATAATACCCTCCAGGTCCATCCACATAGTTGCAAATGGCAAGATTTCATTCTTTTTGATTGCTGAGTAATACTCCATTGTATATATATATATACCACATCTTCTTTATCCCTTCATCCATCAGTGGACATTTGGGCTCTTTCCATACTTTGGCTATTGTCGATCATGCTGCTATAAACATTGGGGTGCATGTGTCCCTTGGAAACAGCACACCTGTATCCCATGGATAAATGTCTACTATCCCATGGATAAATTGCTGGGTTGTAGGGTAGTTCTATTTTTAGTTTTTTGAGGAACCTCCATACTGTTTTCCAGAGTGGCTGCACCAGCTTGCATTCCCATGGGTTGGCTACCTCTTAAATAGTGAAAATTTCATAATTACATATATAGTAGGCTGCTAGCTGTTTAATTTTTTTTAAAAATGTACATAGCAACAGAATGTGGATTCTACAGAAAAACAATCTGTTTAGAGAAGCATCTGGAAGGATACACTCCAAACTGAACAGGGGCTGGAAAAAGCAGCCTAGGATTGGTGATGGCAACCAAAGGGGACTTTGGCCTTACCTGTTACATTTTAATTTTTTTTTTAAAGGAGGATAGATTCATGTATTACGTATAAATTAAAATGACGTGCTAACAACCTAACTTACAATTAAAAAAAAAAAAAAGATGTGGGTGAGAGAGTAGTTCAAATGGCCCCAAGAAAGGGCACCCATGGAGCACCCTTTGCTTTGCTTTTTGCCCTTGGGTCTTTTGCCCCCAAAGGGTTTCCATAACTATAGTTTTCTGTTGGTTTGAGAAAGAAACAAGGAGCCCTTTCTCTGAAATCTGGTCAACTCAGTGCTCCAAGTTCCAAAGACCTTCATGTTCTGGGTCTGTTCCTGTACTCTAACAAACTCTAGGCAGCTCGCAGAGATGATAACCGTGGACGCACAAAGAGGAGATACGTGGGCAATGGAGACAGAGATAATCAAGAATTGTGGCGAAAAGCCTCACCAGGTCTTCAGGGCAGGCTTAACTATCCTTACCCTTTAAAAACCTTCGTGCTTCCTCTCATGGAATACACTGGAAATATTTCATTCATCTGATCACACATAGCCTTCATAGTGAATTCATTCTCTCTTTCCTTTTCTTTTCTAATAGCACTGCTCCTAGCTTCTGAGAAACATGACTTTGGACCCTACTAAGTTACCACCATACCGTCGAAAAGGAAAACAGGGGCACCTGGGTGCCTCAGTTGGTTGAGTGTCTGACTCTTGATTTCAGCTCAGGTCATGATCTCATGGTGGTGGGTTCGAGCCCCAGATGGGGCTTCTCTCTGACAGCATGGAGCCTACTTGGGATTCTTTCTCTCCCTCTCTCTCTCTGCCCCTCCCCTGCTTGTGCTTGCTCTCTCTCTCCCAAAACAAACAAACAAATAAATAAAACATTTTAAAAAAAGGAAAACAGAGTGTTGTTGGCTGGACCCACAATCTATTGCCATTGTGCTATCTTGGGTGGCTTACTTTACATGACTGGCTTTTGGTTCCCATATCTGTAAAATGGAAACTAAATAAAATAATATTTGTGAACAGGCTGGAATAATGTTTTTGGTTTTCATGTAGCAGGCACCCCATAAATACCAGGGTTATTCTACCATTACAGAGTTACTCTTGTGTACCTAGTCAGTCACAGAGTACAGAAAGGTACCGTTTGTCAAAGCTCTTTGTTGATGGGGCACTGGGTGGCTCAGTCGGTTAAGCGTCGGACTCTTGTTTTCAGCTCAGGTCGTATTCTCACAGTCATGAGATTGAGCCCCGTGTCGAGCCTGCTTAAGATTCTCTCTGCCCCTCCCTCACTCATACTCTCTCTGAAAAAACAAACAAACAAAAAAAAAAAACCCAAACGTTTTGTTGAGAAAAACTTCTGCTTTGGAAAGCCATGGATTGGGAACTTCTGGCTTAGCAATTTCCCTTCCCTGACAAATCCTTATTCCTTTTTCCTTTTTAAAGTTTTTCTTCATGGGACAGATCACCATATAACCAATTCTGGAGGGGTGCTTATTCATTTTCTTTATTGTCTGCTCCTCCGCTAGGATATTGA
The DNA here is from genome assembly GCF_014898765.1 of Herpailurus yagouaroundi. Taxonomy (NCBI): domain Eukaryota; kingdom Metazoa; phylum Chordata; class Mammalia; order Carnivora; family Felidae; genus Herpailurus; species Herpailurus yagouaroundi. Next base: position 254,497 of record NW_024412453.1, read on the forward strand.
CTCTAGAAGGGCAGCAATTTGTGTCTGTCTCCTCCACTGCTCCATCCCCAGCAGCTAGCAGAGTACTGGCACAGAAGAGTTCCAAAAAATGTGTTGGATGAATGAACAAATATTCCTAAATTTTCTCCTGGCCTCTCATGTGGTCCCACAGTCTCAGGGCATTTGGAGCCTGAGGAATAATCCTTGTCCGTGTGTATATATTACTTCCAGTCTTAGTGTTACCTTCGTTGTCCTTGGTCCACACACTCACACCGGATGTCCTACCTCTACTCTTAAATCCTACTCACTTTCCTCACTACCACCAGAGGGCTCTTTTTACAGCATTAGATCCAGTCATGTTACTCTTCTCTACAAGATCCTATGTTGCCTCTTGATGGCTGGATCTCTAGGCTACATGTTTATACCAGTTAGGATGTCCCCAGATTTTTCTTTCCCTTTTCCTCTTCTTTCTTTCTTTCTTTCTTTCTTTCTTTCTTTCTTTCTTTCTTTTTCTTTTTTTTCTTTTCTTTTCTTTTACCAACTGACTTAAACAATACAGAAATAATCAAACCCAATAAAGAGTCCAGATGTGGAGTATATTTCAAGTCTGATTTGACCCAGTTGTTCCTGCTCCAGTAGCCTGGGCTTTCGTCACGCATAGATTTCTTTCACAGGCTTGTAAAGAAAATAGCTTCAGTGCTGGCCTCACTTCTTCACCCAACAATGTCCAGAAGAGGAGGGACTGATGTATCTTGAATGCTGTGAGTCCTTGTCTAAGTCATTGGGCCTCAATAGACTGAGTTGGGTCATTGCCAGTTGACCCAACTTTACCCAGTTCTTGTCTCTGAGAGAATGCCATGCTTGGATTGACGTAGATCTAGATTTCTGAATCACTGACATAAAAGATGAAATACAGTAAAACCTTGGTTTGTGAGCATACTTTGTTCTGGAAACACGATTGTAACCCAAAGCACTTGTATATTGAAGTGAATTTCAAGAACCTTTGGCTCAGTTGTGATCACGTGACATTCGGTGTCACGTATGACTCATATTGCAAGACATCACTCGTTTTATTAAGTTAAAATTTATTAGAGGGGCACCTGGGTGGCTCAGTCGGTTGAGCGTCCGACTTCAGCTCAGGTCATGATCTCACACTCTGTGGGTTGGAGCCCTGCGTCGGGCTCTGTGCTGACAGCTCAGAGCCTGGAGCCCGCTTCAGATTCTGCGTCTCCCCCTCTCTCTGCCCCTCCCCTGCTCATGCTCTGTCTCTCTCTGTCTCAAAAATAAATAAAAACATTAAATAATTTTTAAAAATGTATTAGAAATGCTTGCTAGTCTTGTGGAACACTCACAGAGCAAGCTACTCACAATCCCAGGTTTTACTGTATTTCATAGCATCCCATACACTATTGCTTCAATGACCATAGTTGTTATTTTGAATATATGTGAGTAAATGAGTAAATGAAGGAGTAGGGTTTCACCTGCCAGGAAAAAAAAAAAAAAAGGAAGGATGTACAAGAAAGTTGGGACAGTCCATAAAGCCGTGGCTGCTTCTTCTTCCTTTTTTTTTTTTTTTTTTAATGTTTATTTATTTACTTTTGAGAGAGTGACAGTATGCAAGCAGGGGAGGGGCAGAGAGAGTGGGAGAGAATCCCAAGCAGGCTTTGCACCATGAGTACAGAGCCTGATTCGGGACTTGAACTCATGAACTGTATATCATGACCTGAGCCGAAACCAAGAGGCAGTTGCTTGACTGATCTATCCAGGTGCCCCTAAAGCCATGTCTTCTTAAGATTTGTTACAACCAGAGCCTAGTGTGGTGGGCTAGGAAGAATTTCCAGAAATTGAATGATGGGACTATTCAGAGAAACAGAAATAAAAGGAAGCATAGATAAGGAGATTTATTATAAGGAATTGATTCACATGATTATGGAGGATAAGAAATCTGAACCCAGGGGAACCAATGGTATTGTTCTAGACCAAGTCTGAAGGTCTGAGACCCAGGAGAGCCAGTGGTATAAACTGTAGCCCGAGTCTGAGTCTGAAGGCAGAAGACTAATGTCCCAGCTTGAATACAGTCAGGCAGAGAGAGAAAATTCTTTCTTATTCAGCCTCTTATTCTGTTCGGGCCTTCAACAGATTAGATGAGGCCCACCCACACTGGGTAGAACAATCTGCTTTCCTCAGTCTACCAATTCCAGTGGTAATCACATCCAGAAACACTCTCACAGACACATCCAGAAATAATGTTTAACCAAATATCTGGACACCCTGTGGCCCAGTCAAGTTGACACATAAAATTAACCATTACAATGGTTCTTAGTCAAATTGTATGGCTGACAGTGAGGTGGGACTTACTCGTTAGCTGTTCAATCACTCACATATTCACTGATCTCCTGCTCCACAGACTATGCTAGGAGGTGGGAATAAGATGGGGAAATAATGCAGATATGATCCTTGACCTCAGGGAGGTAGGGGAAGGTACAGATGTTGAATAGCTAATTATCTAGATGCTACCTCCTCTGGTAAGGCCTCTCTCACTGCTCATCCTCCAATTCTCCACGAAGACCCAGCATCTCCCTCCTCTGAGCTCCCGGGGTGCCCGGAGGTAGTGGCGATAATACAACAGATCTAAGACTATTGTCCCAGGTGCATGCATTCACTCATTCAAACCTCAGACAGCTCTGTGCAGAGGGCACTAGGTCAGTCCCTGCTGAACAGACAGGTTATCTAACTTGCCCCAGGACACAGAGCTGATAAGTGATAGAGCTGAGACCTGAATCAGTCAGTGCCACTCCAGAAGGCAGACTCTTAACCACCGTGCTCTGGAATGCCCCAAGTGGGTATGCCCGTTTTACAGATGCGAAGGCCAAGGCTCGGGCTAGGACTTGCATAAGGCCATGGAGTTTGGGAGCTGGATCTGAATGCGGGCAGGTGGCAGAGGTTGAGCTTGCCACCACAGTTGCGTAGCACCCTGCAGAGTCCTCTGTCAAGGCACGAGGCATGTTGGATAGTGTTTAGTCACTCCCACTCCTGTCCCCATTCTCGAGTGGACATGCTCCTCAGACAGACTAAAGACCCAATCTATTCCCCCTCGCTTCTTCAGCTCCAGTAGAGTTTGGCATTTAATCCAGTACGCACATGTTTGTTGAATGAATGAAACAACTACTAAAAAAAAAAATATGAATGAATGAATGAATGTTAGTGACATTTCCAGACTCAGGGCATGACCTGTGATTAGGAGGCGCTTAGAAATATTCTTAGCAAACTGGGGTCGTGTGTGAGCCTCCGTTTCCTCAGCCACAGGAAGCAACAAAACCCTTGAAAAGGAAGAAAGAAAGAAAATGGGGCGTAGCAAGGATTCCGGGTTGGATTCCATGACGTCACCCTCAAGTTGGATGTCTGGGCCGGTAAACAAAGGCTCTTGTGACATGGGCCCTGGCTGGGCTGCCCACCCGGCTGGCGTGGGGGAGGCAGCTAAAGCGGCCTGCCTCAACCCTGGCCTCCGCCCCAAGCTTTAGCCCAGACGTCTCTGCATTCAGCAGGTATCTCGTCCAAGGGAAAACCAGGACAGGAAATCACGTTGCCATGGAGACCAGAGAGGCCCTTCCAGACACAGGGGAAAATAAACACGTTCTGGTTGGACTTAACCCCCACGAAGCCAGGGTAGCCTCACCTCCTAGTCTGAGAGGTCCTGATTTTCACTAGAAATGCCCAAGGGCCCTCAGCACCGAGGGCTGCGCGGCCACCCCAGCCCCCTCAGCGTCTCTGGGGGCAGTGTCACCCCGGGGCTGAAGGAAGAAGCCATTTTTCTTTGCCCAGAAGACCTCCTCCTCAGTCTCCTTCGCAGCTGAGAGCTTAATGCTGATAAGGATTACCATTTATTTGGTGCCTGCTGTGTGCCGGGCACATTTCTACACACTGTAAGTCTATAAGCTCATTCAATCCTCACGACAATCCAATGAGAAAGGCATTGTTCTTATTATCATGCCCATTTTACTGACGAGGAAACTGAGACACAGAAAGACTAAGTGACTCGTCCAGGGTCGCCAGATAGTTGATGGTGGCACCAGAACATGAGATGCTTTGAGAGTTCAGGGGCAGCAGAGTACAGGGCTCTGAAGCCTCCAAAACTACCTGTGTGACCTTGAGCAAGTGAAGTCATCTCTCTGAGGGACTGTTGTGGGGTTAAATTTGATGCACGTTTATGGGGCACTCACTGTATGCGAGGCACTACAGTACTGCGGAAACAAAGACACGTTCAGTCCCACGATCACGCCGTGGGCAGGTGCATTCAGGACAGAGGGAAGTGTCCTTCTGGAAGCCCTAAGGCAGGAAGGAGTTGGCCCCTTGGAAGACCTGGAAAAAGGCCAGAGGGGCTGAAGTTCCCAGCACCACGGAGGCGAGTGCCAGAAGCTGGATCACATGGGGCCCCGTGGTAGATTTATCTCTAACCGGAAGAGGTGGGGTTTGTTCCCAGGCCTGACATTGAGCGAACACAGAAGAAAGTCAGGTTTCATGGGCGCCGTTCTGCCTGAAGAGGTTCAGACTAGGGGTTGGCTAATTGCGGACTGGGGGCTAATTCTGGCTTGCCTCTCGCTGGCCCACGAATTAAGAACGGTTTGAGGGGCGCCTGGGTGGCGCAGTCGGTTAAGCGTCCGACTTCAGCCAGGTCACGATCTCGCGGTCCGTGAGTTCGAGCCCCGCGTCGGGCTCTGGGCTGATGGCTCAGAGCCTGGAGCCTGTTTCCGATTCTGTGTCTCCCTCTCTCTCTGCCCCTCCCCCGTTCATGCTCTGTCTCTCTCTGTCCCAAAAATAAATAAACGTTGAAAAAAAAAAAAAAAAAAGAACGGTTTGAGAAATTTTAAGTCATTGGAAAAGAATAAAAAAATATTATTTTGCGACAGGAAATACAGATTTCAGTGTCCATAAATAAAGGTTTATTGGAACCCAGCTGCACCCACGTTTACTGACGGGTCTCTGGTAGCTTTGGCCCTGGGAAGGCAGAGGTGAGCAGCTGTGACAAAGATGTAGGGTCCATAAAGCCAAAAACATCGAATGTTTGGCCCTTTACAGCCCTAGACGAGACGCCTCTGGCTTTGGGGAGCAGAGTCTAACTAAGGAGAGATGTTACCTCAGGGCCTTTGCAGGGCAGGAGAGGCCAGGAGGCAGCTGCCCTCCGTGACTTAGAGTAGACACGAGAAAAATGAGCCGCGTGCTGTACATGTTTTCACTCATGAAGCCCTCACGACAGTCCTTCTGAAATAAGTGCCATGATTACCCTCACTTTACAGAGGGACAGACAGAACCAGGATGAGCTAAGGAGCTTGCCCAGGGTTACACAGCCCCGGGGGGAGGGGGTGCAGAGCAGGACTTGAACTTGAGCAGTTGCGTCCAGAATCAGACTTGCAGCCTGCACTGTCACCTCTCCTGGGCGCGCCTCCATGGTGGCTGGGGACTCGTCTACCCGCCCTGAGCTACCACCTCGCGTGTCACAGAAGCTACAGGAGAGTTTGGATCCACAGCTTTGCCCTGTGTTGGGGAATTTCAACATTTGACAACAGGTTTGTGCTGACTATTGCCTGTGTGCCCTCAGATCCAAGCTCCACGGCCCTCAAGAGCACAGAGCTCGGGAGCCCTCGAAAACTAGTGTGACTTTGGGCAAGTTAGGTAATCTCTCTGAGCCTCAGTTTCCCCATTGAAACGTAAGTGCCTACCTTGAAGAATTGCTGTGAGTGTTATATTCAACGACACATTTATTGAGCACTTACTGTACGCTGTATGCCTTATGCCTCGGAAGGCCAAGTGCACAGACTATTCAAAGGGATCCCTTGCCCTCTGGCTGCCCATTGGTTTTGACCCAGAGGGAGTCCCAGAAGGTGACGGGGAAGAGGGGGAAGGAGGAGAGTAGGATTGGGGGTACTAAATTGCCAGCTTCCTTCCTGTCGGGTCTCTGGGTGCCTAAGGGTGACAGAGCCAGCCCCTCCACGTGGGCCTGTCAGGGTCCAGGCAACAGTAGTTAGCCGCCCTTCTGCCAGCCTCTGCAGTCCTCAGGTGGTAACAGAGCCTTCCGTACCTAGTCCTTGCGGATGCCTGAGGCGCTCTGATACCCCACCCTCCTTTGGAAAGGGTCCCTTTGTTAAACGTTGCTCAAATTACCTAATTTGAGTGTGCCTTCTCTTTCCTGCTGGGACCCCGACTGCGGGCGGCACTCTTCATTTAAATGAATTTCCCAAGCATGCTGGGTAGGCTCAGTGCATTCTGCCTGGTGTCCGTTCCCCAGTACAATATTGACAGTTGAATAGCCATAGAGATGAATACAGAATCAAACCAACTGTCTACCAATAGTTGACTAGGTAAAGGACTCAGTGGGTATTTTTGGAGTACCTACTAGGCTTCAAGCACTGTGCCAACCCCCAAGGACAGAGCGGGAAGCGTACGCAGAAAAAAAAAAAATTAATAGTTCCATATGTGTGAGTATAGAAAGATGCCCATGATATATCATTAACAAAAAAGATCAGTGGCTTAGTTGGTTAAGCATCTGACTCTTCAATTTGGCTCAGGTCATGATCTCACAGTTTGTGAGTTCAGGTCCCTTTATCAGGCTCTGTGCTGACAGGGTGGAGCCTGTTTGGGATTCTCTGTCTCTGTCCTTCTCTCTCTCAAAAATAAATACATATTTTTTTTTAAAAGAAAACTCCAGGCTACAGAACACTAAGTGAAGTAGGATCCCATTTGTATTTTTTGGTTTAGAAAAAACTATGGAAGAATATAGAACAAATTGTTAATAACGGTTAACTAGGGAGATGGGAGTTATCACGGACTTTCCTCTTTTATTTTACACAGTCTGTATTATTTGAGTTTTCCTGGAATAAGCTTTACTAATTAAAGAAATTTCCATTTTGAACAACCAAACCACTATGTCTCCTTCCTTCCTTTTCAGAGTAATATTTGCTTTTGCAATTATCCATCAATACATGCTTGGAGTTAAAGTTTCAAAAACTATAGACAAAGCTTAAGTCCTTCTTAACCACCCCAAGGTAACCACTGCTATCTCTGGATATGGTTAGCTCCAGAATTATTTTGCATTTTACATGCATTTGCATACACTTACACATAGCTATAGACAATATTTTGTGTGTTGTGTTGGAGTTTTTTCTTTTACGTGAATGATACCCTACGTTAAGTATTACTCTGCACCTTGTTTTTTTAAATTTTTTTTAAAAAATATGTTTTTATTTGTTTTTGAGAGAGAGACAGAGCGCAAGCAGGGGAGGGGCAGAGAGAGAGGGAGACACAGAGTCTGAAGCAGGCTCCAGGCTCTGAGCTGTCAGCACAGAGCCCGACGTGGGGCTCAAACTCGTGAGCCACGAGATCATGACCAGAGCCGAAATCGGATGCCTAACCAACTGGGCCACCCAGGCACCCCTGCACCTTGCTTTTTAAAATCCAGTGTCTTGAAAGCCTTTTCACATTAGTATAGATTGACTTAGCTTCTCTTAACCACTCCAAAATATTCATAGTATGGGTATACCACAGTTAATGTCAGTTATTAGAGATCGCAGTTTGAAATTAAGCCTTAGGTCATGTATTAGTTATCTATATTTACATAACAAATCACCATGGAATTTAGCAGCTTAAAATAATAAATATTTATTATCTTACAGTTTCTGTGGATCAGGGTCTCCCACAAGGCTGCAGGCAAGGTGTTGGCCGGGACTACAGTTTCATCTGTGGCTCAAGTGGGGGAGAATCCAATTCCCAGCTCACTCACATGGTTGTTGAGGGGTCTCCTTGCTGGGTGTTGGTTGGAGGGTCTTCCTCAGTTCCTTGCCATGAAGGTCATTCCACTCGATAGCTCACAACATAGTAGCTGTCTTCCCTCAGAGAGAGCAAGCGAGAAAAGGCATGCAAAAAGGAAGCCAGAGTCTTTTTGTCACCTAATCTTAGAAGTGACATCCTGTCACTTCTTTTGCCATATTCTATGCATTAGAAGTGATTCACTAGGCTCAGCCCAAGCGTAAGGGGAGGAAATTATATAAGGGCACGAACATAAGAAGTCAAGAATCATTGGGAACCATCTTGGAGGTCGTCTGCTGTTGGAAAGATAATCCAGCAATTACATGAACCATGGATATAAAGAGGAAGCACGCATAGCTCAAGCACAGACTGCTCATCAATTCAACAAATACGTATTGAGTACCTACTTTGTGCTTAGGCGCTGTCCTAGTATAGGGGATACGATGATGAACAAGACAGACCAAGCTGCAGACAGACCTCATGGAGTTCACAGTACAGCAGAGGCAAGAAAAAGCAACTGGAGTATAAGCTTAAGGAAGAAGAGAGAGCGGTCATGCAATTCACAAGTGATGTCACAGGTAAACTCACCACAGCCTGTGACCGATTAGATGCGGTGAGTGAAGGGGAGGGAGGAGATCAGGGTGACTCCCGTGTTTTAAGGTTGGACAATTGGTGGACTCTGGTGCCCTTGCCTGAGGGGAAGAAACCTGGAGGTGGAATAGACTCAGGGAAGATACTAAACCGAGTATTGGACATGTTGAGTTTAAGGGTCAAGGGTCAACTGGACATCAACCTAGGAGCTCAGAAGGGATGCCTGAACTGGAGACAGAAAATAAGGCATAAGTGGCATGGTGGTGGCATTTAAAGCTACATCCGTGACTACAGAGAGAATAGAAGGCTGGTGGGACCCTGATGACTGGGAACATCTAAGGGGTGGGGAAAAGGAAAGAGAAGGGCAAAAGGAAGGAGGAAAAAGGGAGGAGAAGGTGAGGAAGAAGTCAGAGAGACAAGGAGGGGATGCCATGGATTCTGCGGGAGCAAAGAATCGGAAAATAAAGGAGTTATCAGATACATCAAACTCAGTCAAGAAATCAAGATGTCTCCCTTGGCGCAAAAAGGAGGCCATAGGTGACCATGATGAGAGGAGTTTCCGGTGGGCACAGTTTCAGAAGTGGTGACTGGGAAGTGGAGACAGTTGAGGAACAGAGCTAGTGAGTGCAAATCACTCTCACCTGCTTTCACTCATTGGCACGTATGTGAATTCTGAGACATTATCTGAATTAAATGTCCATCCTTGCAGTTATTTTAGTGTCTGGGAGGCTGCCAGCAATTCCTTTTTCATTGAGTCCTGTTGCTTTGGTTGGGAACCATTCCATTAGGCAAGAAGAATAGGATTGCTTTCGATAGGTGGGGAAAGAGAGGGGAGAGAAACCAGCCAGGGTGGTGCATCCTTCTGGACCGTGGTTGTGAAGATGTGGGACCTCCAGTAAACAGAGAAGCAAAGATCTCCAGGAGCACAATGGCGGGTGTGGCACAAACGCCTGGATCCCATGTGGGTACTCAACATCGCTTTTCTAAAATGAATCTTCGGGGCCCCTGGATGGCTCAGTCAGTTAAGCATCCAACTTCGGCTCAGGTCATGATCTCATGGCTCCTGAGTTCGAGCCCCGAGTTGGGCTCTGTGCTGACAGCTCAGAGCCTGGAGCCCGCTTCAGATTCTGTGTCTCCCTCACTCTCTGCTCCTCCCCCGCTTGTGTTCTGTCTCTTGCTCTTTCTCAAAAATAAATAAACGTTAAAAAAATTTTTAAATGAATCTTCATCCAAAGCTGAAATGCATTCATATCTTATAGCAACCTGAAGTTTTAGGAAATCCAGGCATCTATTATTTAAGTAGGAAGAATCATAGCTTTCCTCACGTGAAATGTCTTCGTGTACTTCTTTTGCAATTTCGGTTTGTTCTCTCTGTCCACCAGAAGCCTTGCCTACCCCCTTGGGATCAGAAAACCGTACGAAACTGGCAGTGTTGGCTGGAAAACTGGAGTGGATTAACCAAGATGGGTCGTGGGGAAGCCTTTCCATAACCCTCTTGTGATCCCTTCTAAACAAGTTGATGAACATGACTGCTCAAGATTTAGTCCAGCCTGTACGTGTGTGTGTTGGGAGAGGGGTATTTTAAGAGAGTATTTACTCATGCTTAAAAGGATCACGTTTCAGGGTGTCCGCTTCTGTCACAATGCACTGAGCAGTGTACCTGCTTTTGTGTGTCACTGTGTAGCAATGGTGAGGACACCCCACCTCCACCTGCTGTCCTTACAAGGGTCTATTACTTGCAAAATCCCTTCCTGGTTAGTCCCAAATTATTCAGTCCGCCCAGGAAAACCGGTACCTCCCTGTTTGTGGGTCTACCAAATCACTTACTTGCCATTTTACTGTTAGAATCACCTACAAGTTGGAAACAAAAAGTAAGCCATTGGTAAACATTAGCATTCTCCCTGAATGGCTTTCCATTGGGAAGTAGCATTTAGAAAGAGGTACCTCGGGCTGGAAAATTTCAGAACTAATTTGCCGATGGCATTTTCATGTTTACCTGCCTTCCCCCAAATCATTCCCCCCGCTGTTTTGTTTTTATTTTAAACCAACCTCCCCTCCCCCCATTTCATTTTATTAACTCATGTCCAGACACTGACCTGCGTTTAGGATCCAAAAACAGTTAACTTTTGCAAAATGTTATTGTCAATAAAAATGACTTGCAATCTGTAGATTTTACTCCCTGGAAGAGACTCATGATGCTTCCGGGTGTGATGCGATGTTCCCTCAACCAGCCTTTGATCACCTATAACAAAACCTCCAGGGGTTTTGTGTAGCCTTTTCCATCGTCTCTCTTCCACATGGCAATGATTCCGGGGAGGGAACCATGGCTGTATTGCATCACCAATTTTAGCTTTAAGGCCACTGCCAGTTCTTTCCCATCACAGGGAAGCCAGAAGCTCCATGATTCTATTCTTCTTGATTAATTTCCTCTGCATTTCCCAAGTTCTTCTTCTGTTGTATTGATACAACTTTCTCCTGTGTCATTTCTGCTTTTCCTGCCTTCAGTGAAATTTTAACCAAGTTGATCCTTTCTATCCATTTCTTCTTTTCATTCTTGGTTTATAATCTGCCCTTGTATCTCATTGAGTAGAGACCATTTTTCAAACAGGCTGCCTTCTTGGCAGTAAATGTTTGTATCTGGAGAGAGATTTTCTTCCGAGCTCTTTGATCTTTGTAATTTGCCTCAGGCTGTTAAATGTTTTCATACATCCCAAGGTTTTATTTTTTACTCATTGATAATCTATTAGTTTACTTTTTAAAAAATCTACATATGTGTGGCTGGAATGTCTTCAAGATTGAGTAGATGTTTCAACCATTACAGATGGCCCCTGATTTACGATGGTTCGACTCAGATTTTTCGACTTTTCGTTGGTGTGAAAGCAATATGCGTTCGGTAGAAACTGTACTTCAGATTTTGAATTTGGATCTTTTCCCTGGCTAGGGATATACAGTACGATCCTCTTTTAACGATGCTGGGACAGTGGCAGTCAGCCGGAGTTCCTGGTTGGCCACATGATTACTTTAAGACTTGCAGGCTTGTTAAGTCGAATGTTGAAAGTAAAATTTGGACTCGGTGCTTTTAAGACATATTCTTGATGCTATTGTTAATGTTGATGTTGTTATTGATATTGCAGATATTTTGATGCTACAAAAATTATAGGCTCCCGGCTCCCCTTCCTAGGCTGCACCCAGAAATATGTTTCAAATGGTATCTGATGCCAGACTCTGAGAATGTAGTCTAAAGGGGTTGCCATGTAAACCGCACAAAGGCGGGAACTTTTGTCTGCTTTCATTCACAACCGCGTTTCTTTAGCCGCTGACAGTCACATTGTTGTCTCACAAAAATCTCTCTTGAAGGAATAGTTGAAGGGTTGTTTCACTGCTTGGGCCGGTGGGAATTCTCACACCGTGCCAGAACTTGCTTCCTTACCTTTGCTGAGTACATGGTCCCTTACAAAGGGAAGCTTCTGGTATCTCTAAGGTGAGCAGTAGAGCAGGGTTCTGGAACACAGGCTTTGAAGCCAGGTGGCTCAGATCAGAGTTCACTTCTGACACCTTATAGCTATGTGACCTTAGGCAAGTGACTCAACCTTTCTTTTCTACTTTCCCTCACACTTACTATGAAGAATTTCATACATACAGAAAAGTTGAGAGAATAGTACTACGACGACCCATGTGACATACTACTGACAAGCCAATGATGAACCACCAAGTTTCAATATTCACATTTTGCTATATTTGCTCTATATTTGTGTGTATAAGTGTGATATCATAACAAAAATCAAAATTTGGTCTTGTCCCCGGTTCCTGGCACATAGCTCCTAAAAACCCCTGGATCCCTAGGAGTGGTAAGAGTGTCTTTTGTATGCTAATGAATGACTGGTGACTCGCTGTCCCTAGGTAGCTTCAGGATGGGGGCTGGTCACCAGAAAGACCAAGGCACAATTAGGTGGTTGGAACTTTCAGCCCCCCTACCCCCCACATCTGGGGAGGGAAGAGAGGTTGGAGATTTGAGTAGGTCGCCAATGGTCAATGATTTCATCAATCCTGCCTATGTGATATGAGACTTCCAAAAGAGCCTCCAAATAACAGGGATTAGCGAGCACATGGAGAGGCTGGGAGGGCAGTGTGCCCAGCCCAGACAGGGCATGGAAGCTCTATGCCCTTCTCCCCTGCCCTGTGCATCTTCCCCATTTGGCTGTTCCTGAGTGGTATCCTTCATAATAAACCAGTAAATATACGTAAAACGCTTTCCTGAGGGGACTGTGGGCTGGTCTCTCAAGTGGGGCAGTTTTGTGGGACCAACCCCTTAACCTGTGGGGTCTGAGCTAACTCTGGGTAGCGTCACAATTGAATTGTAAGACCCCAGTTGGAGTCCAGAGAATCAGAGAACTGATTGAAACCGTCACAGGGGGCGCCTGGGTGGATCAGTCAGTTGAGTGTCCAACTCTTGATTTCGGCTCAGGTCGTGATCCCAGGGGTCACGGAATCGAGCCCTGCGTTGGGCTCTGTGCTGAGTGTGGAGCCTGCTTGGGATTCTCTCTCTCTTTTCCTCTGCTCCCCTTCCCCATTTGTGCTATCTCTCTCTCTCTCTCAAATAAAATTTTAAAAATTAAAAAAAAAAGAAAACATCACAGAGTATGTACATGTACAAGTAAATTATAGACATCATGAGACTTGTTCCCTAAATATTTCCGCCTATATCCACCTAAAAATAAGTACGTTCTCCTACATAGCATAAGACTAGTATCTTATTAAAAATTCACAGTGACTCCTAATGTCATCTAATACACAGCCCATATTAAAATCCCACCAAATGTCCCTCAAACGTCTTTTATACAGCTTTTATTTTCCATATCAGGATTCCATGTAGGATCACAAATTGCATTTGGTTCTTAGTCTCTTTAGTCTTGTTTTTTTCTGGGAGATATCCCTACCCTTTCATAAATGACATCAATATTTTTGAAGAGTCCAGGCCAGTGGTCCTGTAGAATGGCCCACATTTTGGATTTGTGGGATTGTTCTTCCTCGGGGTGTGATACTTAACTTTTCTACGTCTTAGATCCCCACCTGTGAACTGGATGTAGGAACAGTAGCTACCACCTGGCCAGTACCTGCTACCGTGCAGCTGATGTGAGGGTTACGTGCAATAATGCTTGCAAGGTGCTTCGTAGGGTGTCTGGCATACAGCAAGTGCTCAATCAATGAGCTGTTGTCATCCTCCTGGTCAACGTCCTTGTCCTCACCTGCATCATCACCACCACCGTGTTCAGTGCCCCAGGCTCCAAGCTGCTTCCACATGTGAACTGTTCTGATTCTTTCCTCACCTTTCTGGGGGTATTCCGTGCTCACTTTGGCTTCGTCCCTTCTGTCCAGGAGAACTTAACTGAGGAATCCTAAACCAAAGGAATCTCTTAGCCCCTCCAAGGACTGGTGTTTCCCCTTACCCATTCTCCTGAGGACACCCTCTTTTTTCAGTATTGCTGCCTTATTACACCAAGCGGTTCAGACAAGAGTGAGGCATTAGCCGGTGTAACGCCCAACCAAGGAGGAAGGGGGTGCTTCGTCATCGTTGGCCCCGGTGGTGACCTTGGTGCTGAGGTTGTTGGTGCCGCAGATGCAGCAGTGGGCAGCACCGATGGAGGGATGCTGGGGAAAGGAGATTGGCTGGCGAGGAAGGTGAGGAATGTGCTGCCAGAAGACTGGGCTCAGAGCCAAATGCTAATTACGATGGCCCGGAGGGTGCTGGTACCCGCTGTCAGCGTCATCTAAGGAAGTGCGGGGCGGGGGCGGGGGGGCGCTGGTGGGAGTGGGGGAGATGACAGGAACAGGAAAGGTGAGAGGGACTGACAGGTTGGAGAAATCCACTTGTTCCCCTAGGGTCCACCCTCCCTTCAGACCCAAGCTGTCTGGGAGAAATTGTGGCTGTCGCCATGGCAACAGCCAGCAGCTGAGACGTGATGCACAGTGTCTTTATTAGAGAACCTCGGTCAAGCTTGTGCCAGTACTTTTCCATCTGAATCTCATTTCTTCAGTGAAACGGGAGACCAGTGAAGCTGTAGATGGCACGGATGGGGCTGGGGGTGTTTGGAGACGGACTAGAGACTGGAGGGTTCTCAAATAGTCCACCAAAACTCTGGGGATCCTGGTAGTAGGCTGAAGAGAAGCAGATTTTTTTTTTTACATTGCCTCGATAAGACATAATTTAAATATTCAAATTGCTTCAGAATTCCTTTAAATTATACATGAATTGCTGAAGTAGCATTTCCGTTGCCTTTGGAAGGGTACAAAGCATCGCGTTCCGGAGACCCTTGCGGGAGATGTTGTCTCTGGCCGTGAAGAGCACGAACCTGGGAGTCACAGTGACCTTAGACTCGCAGCTCTATCTGAGCTTGTCAATTATCTGAGCTCGTCAAGCCTCCATGTCTCATCTGTAAAACGGAGGTCAGAAGAGTAGCTTGCGGGGTTGCGATGAGAACAAACAAGCAGACGCATGGAGAACTCAGTCCAACACTCGACCCACATTAGGTGTTCAGTACACAGTTCCTGCCAGTAGTACCGCGACCATCTCTGCTGTTGCCACTTAAAACAGCCACTCCTCCTGTTACTACGACCTGTTACTACAGTCACGACTCTCGGTACTCTTTCTTCCCCTCTTCTCCTACTATCACCGCGAGGAGAATGCAGTTGGGCTGAGTACGGGATTATGAACCACTGGCTACTCCCTCGTCTCCCACGGACGGTACTGGAGTGCGGAATCGGCCAGCACCTTCGTGACGAGCTGGTGTCAGAGACAGGGAACACCTGCTCCCTGCCCTCACAGACTGTGAATCCAGCGTTAGACAAAGGCGTGACTCCAACAAGAACTTGGGGAGCCTATTAGCACCGTGGGATTTTTATTAGAGGAGCTCTAATAAAGAGCAAATAGAGAGCTGATCCATTTCAGGATTTTCCTTTCCCGAACCTATCAGTCTCCTTCCCCCTCTATTTTTGTCCTGTCTGAGCAATCGCCCACAATGATATTTATTTAAGGTTTTTCCCCTCCAAATTGGTTCCTTTTTTTACGGGCCAAATAAAAGCGGTTTGGAAGGAGACTTTACAGCACCATGAAAAATGTAAAACTAGTATCTTTTGCCATGAAGGAAAGTAACTGTAAAAATAAAAATGATGGAAACAATTCAGTGCTAATATTTTTTTCCTACTGAAAGGTCCGAGACCCAGGCTCACTTTCTGCCTATTAAAAAAAAAAAAAAAAGATGCTGGCAAGGACTCCTGGGATGTTAAAGACGCACCAGCACCAAAAGGAAACTTCCCTGTGTGATGAGAAGTAATGAAAAACAGAAGGGGAGGTGACTTTCTCATGGCATCGTTCAGGATATCCAGCGCTCCCTACGTGTGCTACCTAAAGTCACCGCTGACCTTAGAGAAGGACGGGGGGAGGGCTGGGGCAAGAGACAGGCGCTAGAGCCGACTGCGTATCGGCCGCCTCTAAGAGTTCAGGCCACCAAGGAGACAGGTGGATGTCCCAGGTGGAAAGAACAGCATCAGCGAAAACATGGAGGCACGGGTCGGGGAGAGGTACCTTCAGGCAGCTTGAAGTTGTTCGGTCAGCGATGGGAGGAGGGACAGACCGACAAGGTCTGGGAAGGAAAGTGCGACCACTGAAGTATATCACAGAGCAGAATGACAAGCCAGTAACCACAGCTGTTGTATAGAAGCACCAATTGTGCACGAGGCACTGAGCCTACACAGCTCGGAGGTAGCCAAGACTCCCCCTGTTTCCCCCGCGGAGAAAATAGAGGCTTTGCGAGGTTAAGAAGCTTGCTCAAATGTGGTAGATGACAGAAATGACCGCCTGTTCTCCATCCCTCCCTGTGTCTGTCACCTTGCAAATGACTTTGCAGCTCTTCCCACCAAGAGAGGAATCTGGCTTTGTGATCTTCTTAGATCAAAGGAATGCAGGGGAAGGGATGAAGGGCCAAGGCCATGGATGTTTCCAGTTGTGCTTTTGGAACCCTGACGTCACCACGCATACAAGGCCTCGCTAGCCTTCTGCAGAACCAGAGGCCAGGTGGAGAGAAGTCTATCCTGGCTAAGACCCAGGCATGTGATGGAGCCTGGTATCAGCAAAGTCACTTCTCCAATGTGCAGCTGACCCCATACACATGCGGGAGCCCAGACGAGCCCAGCACAACCCCCCAGCTGACCGCGGACTCATGAGCTATAAAGTGGTGTTACTTTCAGCCATTTTTTTAGACTGGCTTTGGTAGGTAAAAGCTAACTAAGAAACCAAGATAAGTCGGTGAAAAATGACACAGCTAGGATTCGTTCCCAGGCTGTGCTCTTTTTTTTTCTTTTTCCTCCCCCCCCCCCCCCCCCCCCGCCTGTCCTTTAAACACCATTTTTCAGAAACACTCAGAAAATTTCCCATTTACATTCGTGTGCATCATCTCTGCAAGACAACTGCTCGTAACTTTCCACTGATCGTGGGCCACACGTCAGCTGCCTCCACCAGCACCTCTCACGGATTGGACTGATGAGCTAGCAGAGCATGGACAGAGGAGGGGCAGAGAGAGATCAGTCCCCCCAAGAACATTTTCTGCAAGTGCCGCCTTCAATAATTCTTTTATGGCTGCAGTTGTCAGCCAGAAGTGATTTCGACACCCCCCCCCCCCAGGCGACACTGGGGGTGTTTTTTGGGGGCTATTTTTTATTGTCACAACTGGGGAAGCAGGGTCCTACTTTCAAATAGGTAGAGGCCAAGGGGAGCTGCTACATGTCATCCTACAGGGTGCAAGACCCCCCCCCCCCCACAACAGAATTATTGGGCCAAAATATCAATAATGGTGAGGCTGAGAAGCCCTTTTTGAAGGTGTTGTGTCAACAAGATGGCCACAGATGCTTGTGAGCAGTGAATCTCAACACTGTCTATGCATTAGATTCATCCACGGAATTAAAAAAATACCAATGCCCAGCCAGCCTCGATTCCCAGAGACTCTGACTCATTTGGGGCGGGGCCATTTAAAAAATTCTTTCCAGGTGACTGGAATGTATGGCCAGGGCTGAAAGCCACTACTTGAGAAAAAGTACTATGACAATGAGTCATTCAAAGAAGACAGTGAAATGATGCTTCAGAAAATATGTTTGCCCCCTTCTCCTCGTCCAAACAGCCTCTCCACCCAAGCTCTGCCCCCTGCGCGATCGCCCCTAGTCCCGTGGCTTACCCTCCCCTGCTCTCTGTGGTCTCCACTTCTGTTCTTTACCATCCTTGCCCCAGACACTTTTTCTCTGATGCAGAACTACCTCCTCACAGATTTTCAGGAGATCTTCATTTACAGAAAGCATTTTAGGACTTATTATTACAGGCTTTTCTTGAAGGTTTGGGGATTATCAGCAGGTCACTGCCCACAAGAGTCTTCTGACCTCTCCCTGTTTTCATTCATCCCTTTTTTCTCTTTTCTTTTTTTAATGTTTACTTATTTTTGAGAGAGAGAGAGCATGTGCCCGAGTGGGGGGGGGGGGCCGCAGAGAGAGCGGGGGGGGGGGGGGGACAGGGAATCTGAGGCAGGCTCCGCGCTGACAGCAGAGAGACGGATGCAGGGCTCGAACTCACAAACAGTGAGATCATGATGTGAGCTGAAGTCGGACGCTTAACCCACTGAGCCACCCAGGTGCCCCTTCATGTATCCCTCCCTCTGTGCCCTATGGGGTTAACTCAGCAGACTTGAGATGGTCAAACCCCGCACATTTCATAAGACTGGTTTTGGTTGACCTCTAAGCCTTTGGAATAACCTGCGTGAGAAGAGTGTCTTTGTACCTGGGGCTTGGGCCCTGCCGGATAGTTTCTGTCACGTGTGATTTGTGGTGGGGACTTTGGGCCGTGCTCTATCAGTGGGACTCCTGGACAGGCTGGAGGGAGGGCAATTAGGACCAGTCACACAGTCCTCACATGACTGACGTCCAGGAAAGACCACAGACACCAAGGCTCAGGTGAGCCTCCCTGGATGATGGCATTCTGTGAGTGGTCACACATCACTGTTGGGAGAATCAAGTGTTGCCTATATGATCCCATTTGGAGATGCAACTAGAAGCCAGTGCCTGGACTCTGCCCAGTGCAGTTTTTCCCTTTGCTGGCTTAATCTGTACCCTTTCATAGAACAAACTGTGGGGACAACTGGGTGGCTCAGTTGGTAAGGCGTCCAACTCTTGATTTCGGCTTAGGTCATGATCTCATGGTGAGTTTGAGCCCCGCATTGGGCTCTGCTCAGGATTCTCTCTCCCTCTCTCTCTCTCTCTCCCCTCTCTCTCTGCCTCTCCTCTGTTCGCTGTCTCTCTCTCTCTCAAAATAAAGAAAAAAACTTAAAAAAAAAAACCTTTAACTGTGACTATAACAGCTCTTCTGAGTTCTATCAGTCCTTCTAGAAAACCATCAAACCTGAGAGTGGTCTTGGGAAACCCTGACATTTCTTCCCACTCCTCCCTTTCCACTTCTGGAATAAACCAGAAGATTCTTCTGCCTGTCTCTTGCAAGGCAGTTCTGACCACATTCAACTCATTTGTATTTCATACTCTCTTCTAAGCAGTTTATCAAGAAATTTCTCTCAAAATAAATTCTGTGCTCGCCATGGGCGTGAAGTTGGTAGAAATAATTTTCTTTAGCTTATCTACTTTTGCAAACACTCCTAGGAAGCATGTGTGGGTGTGTGTGCATGCGCCGTGCACACACACACACACACACACACTTAGAGCTCTCCTACCTTTTCTTTTAATTAAAGAAAAAAAACTTTTAATGCTTTATTCTATTTTTTGAGAGACAGAGCGTGAGCATGGGAGGGACAGGGAGAGGAGACACAGAATCCGAAGCAGGGCCCAGGCTCCGAGCTGTCCGCACAGAGCCTGATGCGGGGCTCGAACCCACAAACAGTGAGATCATGACCTGAGCTGAAGTCAGACGCTCAGCCGAGTGAGCCACCCGGGCGCCCCCAGAGCTGGCTTGCCTTTATCTGAACCAGGACTAGGAATTACTTTACTGTCAGAATCTAGGCAGTATTTCCACTTACTGTAAGGCTGGGGACAGAAGACGAAAACACACCAGGGCAGCACTCTCAGGCCGTCTCTCTCAAACAAGGTAAGTAAGGCCTCTTCACTGCCCTTCACGGTAACCAATGGCTGCATATGCTTCCGTATGCGGCTGTACAGTAATTTGCTAACCAGTCCTCAATTGTTGAATAACTGCGTTCCCGCCATCTTTGCTTTTCCAAGTAAAGCACCACTACAGATTCTTGCACAGGGAGCATGTGGCTCTGCTATAATTATTATCTTAACATCAATTTCTACACATGGGATTTCAGAATTAAAGAGCTCAGATGTTTTCAAGATGACATCTTTTGGGGACCGTATCAATGAACAGTTCCACCAGCTCTATGTAGACATGATCATTTCCCTGCTTCCTTCTCACACTGGGCATTAAATATGGGCTCCATTCATTAATTAACCATTCTGTCAATAAGAGGATGGTTAGCTAAATTACAGTACATCTATACTTCAGAGTATTATGCTGCAAAGAACAAGGGATTTCTGGAACATAAAGGTGGAGAGAAACAAAAAGATAGATGTTTCCTCTTCCAGTATAATGAAATGAACAAAAACCTGACAAAATCTAGATTAAAAAAAAAAAACCAACAAGAACATTTAGAAGAAGAGAAGAAGGTTTATGACCCCACGTTATGGCTTTAAAGTGCCAATGGAGGAAATAGAGAAGCTTCGTTGAAACAATGGGCAGCTTCCGCCCTGTTTCCCCAGAAGAGGGGTTGAGGAATGGGTAGAAGGTAAAGCTGAAAATCCTGAAAACTCTGAGGAATATCCCCGATTTGGAGAGGGGCCAACTGAGGGATGAGCCCCAGCCGGGAGAGAAGGCTCCCCCGACCCACTGGAGGCGAAGCCCCTTGTCTTCACTTCACTGTTCTACCAGAGCGCCGGAAAACAGCCGGGGGCCGGCAGTGTTTTTCCCAGAGGGCAGGAAAGCAGGAAAGGAGGTTAGATTGCTTTCAACCCTTTCACTCTAACCATCCTCCGTCATAAAAGGGATTGGACAGAAGAGGAGACAATAAAGAAAGTAAATCAGGGGCGCCTGGGTGGCTCAGTCGGTTAAGCGCTTCAGGTCATGATCTCACGGTGTGTGGGTTCGCGTGGGGCTCTTGTGCTGACAACTCAGAACCCGGAACCTGCTTCGGATTCTGTGTCTCCCTCTCTCTCTGCCCTTCTCCTGCTTGCACCTTGTCTCTCTCTCTCTCAAAACTAAATAAACATTAAAACAAAATTTAAGGAAAATGAATCAGGTAAGTCTCCCGAGTGCAGGTGTGGCAGGAGGGGGTGCATGGTGGCTGTCCCTAACCCCCACTTTTGGTAAGGAGGGGACGTTGTGGGATCTCTGGAAGAGCTGGGTGAGACATTTCCTAACACGGATAAATGAGGAAGCAGGGGTTTACAATATTATCTAAAAGTATAAAGGCAAGCTAAAGTTATAAAGCTAATTACCAGAAACACACAGGTACCAAGTGAGGCGAAGCAAAGCAAACATAATGCGGGCATCAAATTGGAGAAAACCGAAGAAATGTTAAGAACAGAAAATAGAAGGGGCGCCTGGGTGGCTCAGTCGGTTAAGCATCCGACTTCAGCTCAGGTCACGATCTCGGGGTCCGTGAGTTCGAGCCCCGCGTCAGGCTCTGGGCTGATGGCTCAGAGCCTGGAGCCTACTTCCAATTCTGTGTCTCCCTCTCTCTCTGCCCCTCCCCCGTTCATGCTCTGTCTCTCTCTGTCTCAAAAATGAATAAACGTTAAAAAAATTTAAAAAAAAGAACAGAAAATAGAAGATGAGAGAATTGAGAGAAAGCATCTTATTTCAATCAGCGTAGGTGGGACTTTTCGCTTTTTTAAAGAAGTGATTGAAAGAGAAAGCCTTTCAGATTGGGTCAAAAAAGCAAAACCTGACTTTTGGTTGAACACCAAAGAATACGTGGAAGTTTCTCAGGGAGGTTGAGATGGATGAACAAAGACATGTCAGGTGAAGCTGACAAAAAGAAAGTGAGGTTCATGACATTCGTGTCAGACAAAATCAAACCCAAGCGTCACTGAAGACCACCAGGGCGATTTTATAACCTAGGGCACACACGCTACACAATTAGGCTAAAATTGCAATGATTGAGGAAATAACCAAAAACAACATCAAAATGACCAGAGCATCAAACTCCAACACACACAGAGGACTAACAGACCGAACTGCTGCTCATCTCTCCCACGATAGATAGGGACATCAAGAATACTCTGAGGACCTGAATATATATTCAATAAAGCTGGTTTTCCCATGTTGTATCAAATGCTATCCACTGATAAGAGAAGGATACACCTTTCCATGTGCCTGTGGAATTTTTATAATAATGGACTATATATTGGACCACAAAGAAAATCCTAATGAAATGCAAAGAAGTACAAACAGTACAGACCATTTTCCAATCACAATTCAAGAAAACTAGAGGGGCACCTGGGTGGCTCAGTTGGTTAAGCGTCAGACTTCAGCTCAGGTCATGATCTCACAGTTTG
The DNA here is from genome assembly GCF_014898765.1 of Herpailurus yagouaroundi. NCBI lineage: Eukaryota > Metazoa > Chordata > Mammalia > Carnivora > Felidae > Herpailurus > Herpailurus yagouaroundi. Next base: position 276,466 of record NW_024412453.1, read on the forward strand.
TGCATTTGAGCCCCGCGTTGGGCTCAGTGCTGGAAGCTTAGACAGAGACTGGGGCCTGCTTTGGATTCTGTACCTCCCTCTCTATCTGCCCCTCCTCCGCTTATACTCTGTGTGTGTCTCTCTCTCTCAAAAATAAGTAAAAGATTAAAAAATTTTTAAAAAGAGAATAATTATTAGGAAAAACCTACCACCCATTGGGGTGGGGGAAAAATTTAGGGGAAGAGATTAGAGAAAAACTGTAACCAAATTGTCCCCAGTATCTTGAATAATGAAGTCAAGTTTAATAGATGGCACAATCTATGTCACATGACTAGAGCTGGGTTAAGAGGAAAACGCATAGCCTTAAACCAACATGTCAGTAAAGAAAGCAACTAAAATAAATGAAGTCAGTGCACAACTGAAGAACTTGACAAAAGAACAACACATTATATCTCAAGAAATCAGAAAATCAGAAGAAAACAATAAAGAAATCAGTGAATTTGAAAAGAAAGCAAATAAATAAAAAGTGCAATTCCTCAATCCTAACAGAGTCTTTGGGATGGGGTCAGTTAGAGTAAAATGAATGAAATCTGAGTTGGCGAATTAAAAAAAAAAAAAAAAAAAAGGAGGAAAGCACCAAAACCAATATTAAAGGTGAGGCAGAAATAACCTCATGCAGAAGAAACGAAAAGACTTAGCACCTCTGCAAAACTTTGTGCAATTAAATTTGACAAACTGATTGAAATAGATGATATTCGGGGCGCCTGGGTGGCGCAGTCGGTTAAGCGTCCGACTTCAGCCAGGTCACGATCTCGCGGTCCGTGAGTTCGAGCCCCGCGTCGGGCTCTGGGCTGATGGCTCCGAGCCTGGAGCCTGTTTCCGATTCTGTGTCTCCCTCTCTCTCTGCCCCTCCCCCGTTCATGCTCTGTCTCTCTCTGTCCCAAAAATAAATAAAAAAAAAAAGTTGAAAAAAAAATTAAAAAAAAAAAAAAGAAATAGATGATATTCTAGAAAAATATAAGCCAGCACAAGAGCAAAACAGAGAATGTTATCAACTGGCTCCCTGTGGAAAATCCACCAGAGCCTGAGGGTTTCTCAGAGGAATTCTTCTAAATAGCCAGTAAATAGACAATTCTACTTCTCTATAAATGATATCTGAGCACAGAGAAGGAAAAAATGTTCATATTTCTGTGAAAGCCACATCAAAACCTCAAAATCATGTCCCCAAAACTGCATACCAAGCTCATTTATAAATATATATTTAAAGCTTATTTATTTGAAAGAGAGAGAGAGAAAATGCAAGGAGCAAAGGAGCAGAGAGAGGGGAGAGAGAATCCCAAGCAGGCTTTGCGCTTGGGGCTTGATTTCACAAACCTGGAGATCATGACCTGGGCTGAATCAAGAGTTGGACACTTAACTGACAGAGCCACCCAGGTGCCCCTATAAATATCATATCCTAAATAAGATATTATTAAAAGAAAAACCTACCATATTTCAGGAATGTAGGAAATGCTGAGTATTTGGAAATCTATTAATAAGCATTAGTCCTCATATATCCTGGTTAAAAAAAAACAACCATGATATAATCTAGAAAATTAATTAGCAAGGCACCTGGGTGGTTCAGTTGGTCAAGTGTCTGATTCTTGGTTTCTGCTCAGGTCATAATCTCACGACTTCATGGGTTCAAGCCCTGTATCAGGCTGGGCTCTGTCCTGGCAGCACAGGGCCTACTTGGGATTCTCTCTCTCTCTCTCTCTCTCTCTCTCTCTCTCTCCCTCCCTCTCTGCCCCTTCCCCACTCATGCTGTTTCTGTTTCACAAAATAAATAAACCTAAAAAATAAAAATAAATAAAAAATTAATCAGCACAGATTATTTTATATCTTTTTTTAACTTTTAAAATTACATTTATTTATTTTTGAGAGACAGAGAGAGACAGAGCACAAGTTGGGGAGGGGCAGAGAGAGAAGGAGACAGAATCCGAAGCAGGCTCCAGGCTCCGAGCTGTCAGCACAGAGCCCTACACAGGGCTTGAACTCACAAATGTGAGATCATGACCTGAGCCAAAGTTAGATGCTTAACCAACTGAGCCACTCAGGTGCCCCTGTTTTATATCTTTTTAAATCTCAATTGGATCTCTAGCTGAACCTCCTTTTTATTTCCAAATTTTGAAATATGAACTCCTGGATAAATGTCTCTAGAGTTATTTTATTTGATTGATCTCATCAGAGATCCAGATCCTGGATTTAACATTTGTTTCTCTATTGCTTAACTTTGCCGTGTCTGTTTTTAGCAGGCTTGATTCCATCTACCTGCTATTTTGCTCCTTTTAGTTCTTTTTTGCAACTACCTCCCCCGCCTTTCTTTTAAGATTTTATTTTTAAGTAATCTCTACACCCAATGTGGGGCTTGAACTCACAACCCTGAGATCGAGGGTCGCAGGCTCCACCAACTGAGCCAGCCAGGCGCCCCTCGTAACCCCTTTTTATCAGAAACATTTCATTGATCCCCGGGCCGTGGGATTGAGCCCTGCGCTGAGCATGGAGCCTGCTTAGGATTCTCTCTCTCTCCCTCTGCCCCTCTCCCCTGCTCTCAAGAACTCTCTCTCTCTCTCAAATTAAAAAAAATAAATAAAAGAAACATTTCATTTCTTTTCATTCTGTCTTAATAAAAGCATCTAAAATTATGATTTGGCTTCTAATTACTGGGTTGCTGACATCTCATCAGTTTTGAAAGGTACTGTTCTTTTTGTGTTCTTTGGTACATCAACCGAAACTGGAGTTTTTCTTCCCCTCTTTTTCCAAAGTAATTTATATGGGTGGTAAAAAAAATTCTATGGGGGCGTTTGGCTCAGGTCATGACCTGTTGGTGGGTGGGTTCAAGCCCTGCGTCGGGCTCTGTGCTGCCAGCTCAGAGCCTGGAGCCTGCTTCCGATTCTGTGTCTCCCTCTCTCTCTGCGCCCTCCCCCGCATACTCTGTCTCTCTCTCTCAAAAATAAATAAACATTAAAAAAGTTTTTTTTAATTCTACGTATCCTGATTTTTTTCATTATCCTGATGTAATTCATTCATAATTTGTTTTTATCACATATTTGACTTGTGCAATTTCTGCCTTTGGAATTTATTTAAGGTTTTGTTTGGCCCAATATATCATTTTTAATGTGTTCTATGCATGTTTGAAGATCATACATACTTTTTTTTATTTATTGTATTTATTTATTATGCAACATTTATTAATTCCATTATTCAAATCTGATTATTTTACATTTTGTTCTGTCAGAATGGGAATAGTTTGTTAATGTCTTGTTCAATTTTAGTTTTGTCAATATTTCTCATAGTTCTATAGAAATAATTACTTTAATTCCCACATTCTTTGCCTCAGTCTTGCTTTAAATTTGAGGCAATAAATCCAGTGGTACTTAAGATAAACCTCTAAGTTAAAAAAGTATCGACTCCACCTCTTTTGAGAATGCAAAACATTGGTTTTTACTTCGATTTCTTTTCTTTCTTTCTTTCTTTCTTTTTTTTTTTTTTTTTTAGGTAAACTCTACTCCTGATGTGGGGCTCAAACTCAGGACCCCAAGATCACGAATTGCATGCTCTACTGAGTGAGCCAGCCAGGGACCTTTAGTTAGATTTCTTTAAACACTCACACACACACACACACACACACACACACACACACGTTAAATAGATATTTACATGCTAGTCATAAAATTAAATTAAATCTGTACTTTTATGAATTTCTTTCATCATAAAATTAAGTTTTCACCTAAGTTTGATAACTAAGAAAGGCAAGGAAATTTCTTTTTTTTTTTTTTTATTTAAAAAAATTTTTTTTCAACGTTTATTTATTTTTGGGACAGAGAGAGACAGAGCATGAACGGGGGAGGGGCAGAGAGAGAGGGAGACACAGAATCGGAAACAGGCTCCAGGCTCCGAGCCATCAGCCCAGAGCCCGACGCGGGGCTCGAACTCCCAGACCGCGAGATCGTGACCTGGCTGAAGTCGGACGCTTAACCGACTGCGCCACCCAGGCGCCCCTAAAGGCAAGGAAATTTCTTAAAATCAGAGATTGGTTTTAATAGTTCCAAGGACTTGTTGACTTAAAATTTTAAAACAATAATTGTTTTGTTCTGTTTTAAGTTTATTTATTTTGAGAAAGAGAGGGAAAGAGAGAGCAGGGGTGGGGGAGAGGCAGAGAGACAGGGAGGGAGAGAATCTGTGCTGGTAGGGAGCAGCCTGACACAGGGGCTGAAGACCACAAACCCAGGAGATCATGACCTGAACTGAAACCAAGAGCTGGACACTCAACGGACTCAGCCACTCAGGTGCCCCAAACAGGAACTGTTTGATACAGGAAATGGCATTTGCTAGAGAATGTGTAGTAAGAAGATTTTCTTGTTTCCTCAATGCCGGAAGCTCCATTTATCACAGGGGGTTAATTTTTTCTTACTGATCTAGTTATAATGAGCTCAGGCAGCACATAAACTCTGGACATTGTCCTGGAATCAGGAAGAGCTCGGGTAGGACTCTGACCAGAAAAATAAATGATGATTACAATACGAATGGTTTAAAAACACAAAACAGAGTCTTACTTTCTTTGACAATTTCTATCTTTTTTTTTTTTTTTTCCATCAGTGCTTTGCTTTTTATTTCAGACGTTCATAAAAGTTATTATCCTTTAGGGAGATTGTACTTTCTACCATAAAAAAATAACACTCTGCTTAAAATGCTTTGGTTATATGTCCTCTTCCCTCTAGAATTGCTATTGCTGTCCTGTTTCCTTTCTGTTTGTATTCCTGATGTGTTCTAGAACACCATCCCTTTTCCCCTTAACACTTCCTCCCCCTGCTTAACACTTCTGATTCACTTTTCGATAGGCTGGTCTCTTGGAAACATGATACAACTAGATTTAAAAAATCTAAAGTGTTTTGCTTCTGATTGGGTTGCCTAAGTCTTTTTTATTTCTGTTGTATTAGGTCTTATCATTGTCCTCATGTTTTCTGCTTTCCGAAGGTAACGCTCTCTTGTTTACTTTTCCTTCTCATCATTTGCGGTATGAATCATGTCATCTTTGTTGGTGTTATGGTTCTAGGTTTTACAGATTAACTCATTTCAGTTTTATTCATAGACACACATTCTCTGCTCAGGCAGTTTCCATAATTCTGTCTTAGTAAAAGGCTGTGATCTTACAGCAGTGGAATGCAGTTTCAATTTAGGGAATGGTTTGAAGCAAAAGTTCCCAAGAAACACCAATTTCAGGATGTGTTTATACAAAGTTCGAGAAGATTCTCTGGTCTGTCTGCTGATTTTGTTGTCTTTCTTGACTGATCTATTTAATCAATGTCTTGTGGAGAGAGGGTAATTTGAGATGAAGATTAAATTTATCAATCCCTGTCCTAGAGGCCCTGGGACAAACTGGCACTCCTGAAAAAGCAGGAAACTGGCACTAGGTATCTATTCATTGGAAACTGGTTTTTTATATTATTATTATTATTAAGAAATTTTTAATGTTTATTTATTTTTGAGAGAGAGAGAGAGAGAGCAAGCAGGGGAGGGGCAGAGAGAGAGGGAGACAGAGAATCCCAAGCAGGCTCTACACCGTCAGCACGGAGCCCCACGTGGGGCTTGAACTCACGAACCTTGAGATCATGACCTGAGCCTAAATCAAGAGTCAGGCGCTTAACCGACTGAGCCAGCCAGGTGCTCCTGGCACTGAGTTTTTCTAAGGTAAAGAAAGGCACATTGAGGATCTCAAACCCGTAGATTTCCCCGCCCTCTTTCTTGAGAAAGGTTACGTTGTGTAGATCCTAATGACCACTCAATCAATGTCTATATTTAAGAAACAAAGAAAGCAGAAGAAAAGAACAGTGGATATAAAAAACGGGAACTACAGGAACAGCTGGAAAATGTTGAGGGCAGTGGGTTGGATGCCAACTGGGACTGTGGTCTGGAGGCTTTTCATGCAACAGCAGAGTGTGATGGGTATGCTGGACGCCAGCCAGAGGGCTGGTGGAAACAAGCCTCATAAATTAGTTCTGATCACTGTTTGGCATTTCCCATTTTCAGTTTACAGAAAGGCCACCATATCATTTGTGCATCTTCTTTTTGAAGAATTACTTTTGACATATGCATTAAATATTATAACCATGTGATAACACTTATTTAGACACCATATAATCTGTATTGCAGTTAATTCTACTTAATTGGTGTCTTTGTTAATCTTTCCACTTATCAAGACTTCCCCTGAAGTTCTTTCTTTCCCCCAAGTTAATTTTAATTATATGAGTAATGCACTAATGTATTCTTCTTATTAAATCTCAGTTAGTCTAAGTTTTCTCTCTCCCTCCACAGTGGTAGCCACTCTGGTGTCTGTGTGTCTATCTATCTACCTATCTATAAATATTTCTGTCATCTAGCATCTCTATCTTTCTATCATCTATCTATCCATCCATGTATCTAATCAATTTTAAAATGTGGTATTTTTTTTTTAATTTTTTTTTTTTTAACGTTTATTATTTTTGGGACAGAGAGAGACAGAGCATGAACGGGGGAGGGGCAGAGAGAGAGGGAGACACAGAATCGGAAACAGGCTCCAGGCTCTGAGCCATCAGCCCAGAGCCTGACGCGGGGCTCGAACTCACGGAGCGCGAGATCGTGACCTGGCTGAAGTCGGACGCTTAACCGACTGCGCCACCCAGGCGCCCCTAAAATGTGGTATTTTTATTTAGTTAGTTATTTTTTTAGAGAGGGTAGTGTGCAATTTTGGGGGAGGAGGAAAGGGAGAGGAAGAGAGAGAATCCCAAGCAGACTCCACACTCAGCATGGAGCCAATGCTGGGCAGGATCTCACGACCCTGAAATCATGACCTGAGCTGAAATCAAGAGTCAGATGCCTAACGGACTGAGCCACCCAGGTGCCCCAATGCGATATTTTTAAAATAATTACATCACATTGTACAATTTGCTTTTTCCCCCTCCCCACCTAGTAATATGTCTTAGAGATCTAACTAAATATCTGTTTTAAGCTGTGGCACAGAGGGGCACCTGGGTGGCTCAGTCCGTTAAGCGTCTGACTTAGGCTCAGGTCATGATCTCACAGTTTGTGAGTTCAAGCCCCGCATCAGGCTCTGTGCTGACAGCTTCAGATTCTGCGTCTCCTTCTCTCTCTGTCCCTCCCCCACTCACACACTATCTCTACTCTCTCTCAAAAATAGATAAACTCAAAAAAAAAAATTTAAACTGTGGCACATAAAATGCCTTAGAATGGATACACTGCCATTTTTTTTTTTTTATGTCTATCATCCAATGGATGGATTTAAGGGTTGTTCTGGTTAACAACTGCTGTCCTGCATGCCCTCGCATGCACACGTGCAAACCTCCTTCAAGGAAGAAACTAAGCAGAGGAATTGCTTAGGCCACATATTGTTGTGGTTTTGCATTTCTACTGTGCTCCCCAGTATAGTAGCCTCTAGGCACCTGTAACCACTGAGCGCTTGAGCTGTGGCTAATGTGAGTGGAGAGCTAGTTCTTAGTTTTACTTAATTTTTAGAATTTCAAAACTGAATCTGTGTAAGCCATTTTTCTGTTAAGTTCCATTTTATTTCGATAGGACAAACAAGTGTGCACTCTGATAATAACTGCATCACGTGAAATATTGCTACGTGGTAGGGCACATGCAGGACCCATGCAGCATATACAGTGTCACAGGTCAGCCACAAGGAGATGTTCCTGTGATTACACGTGAGCACGGCCCCAATCTGACTGGGGCCAACGGACTGATTCAGTTTGAAGGATCTTTCCTGTGCAGTCACATAACATTTGTCATGTGTTTATGTGAATATTTTATGCAAACAGTATGGTTGCATGATATCTTTGTAAATCACAAGTGGTGATTAAATCAAAATCCATATTCTTTTAGTTAGAATACAATTCATTTTTCTATGTAGGGGTACAATTTTTTTAAATTTTTAAACATTTATTTATTTTTGAGAGAGAGAGACAGAATATGAGCCGGGGAGGGGCAGAGAGAGAGAGGGAGACACAGAATCTGAAACAGGCTCCAGGCTCTGAGCTGTCAGCACAGAGCCTGACGCGGGGCTCCAACTCACAAACTGTGAGATCATGACCTGAGCCGAAGTCGGATGCTTAACCGACTGGGCCACCCAGGGTTGTAAGTTTAAATTTAAAATGAAGGCACACAATGAATTCAGAACCTAATGGAGATGCAGAATCTAGTGCTATGACCAGAAAAGTTAAAAGAAAAAAAAAAAAAAAAAGGCAGAGACTGAAAGAAGATAAACCACAGATTTCATGATGAATGGCAACTGTAATTTGCTGGGCAAAGCAAAACAAAAATGCTGTGTTTGTTGTAGAACAAACATTTAAAAAGATAATAAAGTGGAAAACATTGAAGCATTTTCAGCAAACACAGAGTGAATTTGATAAGGGGTTTTCTTTCAACATTCAAGAAAGAATTGATGGCAAGGGAAACAAAAGCAAAAATAAACTACTGGGACTACATCAAAATAAAAAGCTTCTGCACAGCAAAGGAAACAATCAACAAAATGAAAAGACAACTTACATAATGGGAGAAGATATTTGTAAATGACATATCTGATAAGGGATTAGTATCCAAAATATGTAAAGAACTTATACAACATGACACCAAAAAAACCTCTCAAATAACCCGATTAAAAATTGGGCAGAGCAACCAGAATAGACATTTTTTCAAAGAAGAGATACAGTTGGGGGACGTCTGGGCGGCCCAGTTAGTTAAGTGTCGGACTTTGGCTCAGATAATGATCTCATGGTCTGTGAGTTCAAGCCCTGCATCGGGCTCTGTGCTGACAGCTTGGATCCTGGAGCCTGCTTTGGATTCTGTGTCTCCCTCTCTCTGCCCGTCCTCTGCTCATGCTGTCTTTCTCTCTCTCTCAAAAATAAATAAATGTTGAAAAAAAAAAAAAGAAGTTGGCCACCAGATACATGAAAAGATGCTCAGTATCACTCATCGTCAGGGAAATGCAAATCAAAACCACAGTGAGATACCACCTCACACAAATCAGAATGGCTAGTATCAGAAAGACAAGAAATAAAGTGTTGAGAAGACTGTGGAGGAAAAAAAAAACCCCACACACCGTTGGTGGGAACGTAAATTGGTGCAGCCAGTAAAGCAAATGTATGGAGGTTCCTCCAAAACATTAAAAATAGGAACACCATATGATCCAATAATTCCACTACTGGATATTTACCCCAAAACGCTAATTTGAAAAGATACATGCACCCCTATGTTTACTGCAGTATTCTTTTTTTTTTTAATTAAAAAAAATTTTTTTTTCAACGTTTTTTATTTATTTTTGGGACAGAGAGAGACAGAGCATGAACGGGGGAGGGGCAGAGAGAGAGGGAGACACAGAATCGGAAACAGGCTCCAGGCTCCGAGCCGTCAGCCCTGAGCCCGACGCGGGGCTCGAACTCCCAGACCGCGAGATCGTGACCTGGCTGAAGTCGGACGCTTAACCGACTGAGCCACCCAGGCGCCCCAAGTATTCTTTACAATAGGCAAGACAAGGAAGTGTTCCTCGATGGATAAATGGATACGAAAGTGGTGGTACACAGACAGGCATACCCACTCGTGCATGTGCATGCGTGAGCGTGCTGGAAGAGCCTGCAGGCATAAAAAGGGATGGGATCGTGCCATTTGCCGTAATGTGGACGCACGGATGGGCCTCGAGAGTATGTTGCCAAGTGAAATAAATCTGACTGAGAAAGACAAATACCGCATGATTCCATTCATATGTGGAATCTAAAAAAAACCAAATGAGTAGACAAACAAAAAGCAGAATCATAGCTGGAAATACACAGAACTGATGGCTGGCAGAGGGGAGGGAGTGGGGGCTGGGCCAAATGGGTGAAGAGGGGTGGGAGATACAGTCTTCCTGCTATGGAATGAAGACAGTCCAGGCATAAAAGGCATAGCATAAGGAATGTAGTCAATGATACTCTAATAGCATTGTTGGTGACAGATGGAAGCTACAGTTGCAGTGAGCGTAGCATAACCCATAAACTCGTCCAGTCACTGTGTTATGTATCTGAAACTAATGTAATATTGCGTGTCCACTACACTCAAAGAATTTTTTTAAGTTTATTTGTTTATTTTGAGAGAGACAGAGAGAGAGCACAAGCACAGGAGGGGCAGAGAGAAAGAGGGAGAGAGAGAGAGAGAGAGAGAGGGACTCTCAAGCAGTGAGATTCACCATCAGTGTGGAGTCCGACACGGGGCTCAAACGCACAAACCGCAAGAGCATGACCTGAGCTGAAATCAAGAGTCAAATGCTTCACCAGCTAAGCCACCCAGGCGCCCCTCAAATACAGCATTTTTTAAAAAAGGAATTGCTGACACACATGAAAACACGGCCACTATCACTTTCCAGTCATTAGGGCAACACAACTCAAAACCAGAATGAGATGGCACCTCACGTCCGTTACGGCTATTACCAAAACATAACCCATGTCGGTGAGGACGACCTGAGACCTTCGTACGTTGCTGGCGGAAGGGGACTTTCCCTGTGAAAACCTGTGTGGCAATTCCTCAAAAAAACTAAACCTAGACAAACTGTAAAATTGAACCATTCCACATCTCGGTGTATCCCCCCGGGAAGTGAAGGCAGGGGCTCCATCAAATGTTTGCACAGCCACAGGCACAGCAGCACTCTTCTCAGTGGCCAAGAGCTGGAGGCAACTCAAGTGTCCGCTGCTGGACGAAGGGGTGAACATGTGGCATGTCCTTACAATGGAATGTGACACGTACTATAACATCAATGAATTTTAAAGACGTTATAGTAAGTGAAATAAGCCAGTCACAAAGGAACAAATACTGTATCATCCAAGCTATAGGAGGTGCCTAGAACAGTCAGATTCATAGGGACAGAAAATAGCACGGAGGCTGCGTGGGGCTGGCTGGGGAGAGTGGGGAGTTCATGTTTAAGGGCCACGCAGACTCAGCTGCAGAGGACAAAACAAGTTCTGGAGATGGGTGGTGGCGAGGGTTGCACAACAGTGGGAAGGCATCAAATGCCACAGAACCGCACACTCAAAATGGTACATTTGGGGTGCCTGGCTGGCTCAGCTGGTGGAGCGTGTGGCTCTTGATCTTGGGGTCGTGAGTTCGAGCCCCATGTCGGGCACAGAGATTGCTTAAAATCTTTTTATTTATTTATTTATTTATTTATTTTTTTAACGTTTATTTATTTTTTTAACGTTTATTTATTTTTAAGACAGAGAGAGACAGAGCATGAACGGGGGAGGGTCAGAGAGAGGGAGACACAGAATCTGAAACAGGCTCCAGGCTCTGAGCTGTCAGCACAGAGCCCGACACGGGGCTCGAACTCACGGACCGTGAGATCATGACCCGAGCCAAAGTCGGCCGCTTAACCGACTGAGCCACCCAGGTGCCCCACTTAAAATCTTTTTAAAACATGGTACACATTATGTTATGTTATGTTTCACAATTTGAAAAAAGGCTGGGTGGGCACCTGGGTGGCTCAGTCAGTTAAGCGTTCAACTTCAGCTCATGTCATTGATCTCATGGTTCATGAGTTCAAGCCCAATGTTGAGCTCTGTGCTGACAGCTCAGAGCCTGGAGCCTGCTTCAGATTCTGTCTCTCTCTCTCTCAAAAATAAATAAACATTAAAATTAAAAAAAAAAAAAGCTGGGGTGCCTAGGTGGCTCAGTCAGTTGAGCGTCCAACTCGATTTTGGGTCAGGTCATGATCCCAGGGTGGTGGGAGTGAGCCCTTTGTCAGGCTCTGAGCTAAGCGTGGAGCCTGCTTAAGATTCTTTCCTTCTGCCCCTCTCCCCACCCTCTAAAATAAAAATAAATAAAATAAAATGTTTAAAAAAGAACAGATGAATCTCACAGTTCGTGAGGTTGAACCCCACGTGGAGCTCTGTGCTGACAGCGTGGAGCCTGCTTGGAATTCTCTTTCCCTCTCTCTCTGACCCTCCCCTGCTAGTGCTCTCTTTCTCTCAAAATAAATAAAAATAAGTAAATAATAATAATTTAATTTAACACTAATAAGTAATTCATTTAAATAAAATAATAAAAGAAAAAAAGATGAAATTAGTTGTCTGAAAACAAAATAAAGGCAGAACAAAGAAGTTTCCAAATAGGTTTTAACAAGATCAGAGAATATAATTTTGGCCCACTAGAAAATGATTTGGATTTTGTACACACATGCATGCTCATAATTTTTAATGAAAAGATGGTAAATTATTACTTCAGTTGTGAAAAGGTTTTTAGAAAATCATGAGAAAAAGACTAAAAAGATATTTTATAAAAAGTGAACAATCTTCAGTTAAGCCACCAATTGCCCATAGAATAAAAGAACTTATCAAAGATAAATTCAAATTTTGAAAAAATAGCAAATTATAGCCAAGTTATGTTATGAGACACCACCCAATTAATACTTTAGGTATATTTATTTTTATTTATTTATTTTTTAAAGTTTATTTATTTAAGTAATCTCTATACCCAACATGGGACTTGAACTCACAACCCCGAGATTAAGAGTTGCATGCTCCACTGACTGAGCCAGCTGGGCGCCCTGAGTCCATTTATTTATTTATTTATTTATTTAGTTTAGTTTATTTATTTATTTTGAGAGAGACAGAGAGCGAGCAAGGGAGGGGCAGAGAGAGAGGGAGAGAGAGAATCGCAAGCAGGCTCCATGCTGTCAGCACAGAGCCTGATGCAGGGCTTGAACCCACAAACAGTGAGACTGTGACCTGAACCGAAACCAAGAGTCAGACGCCCTTAGTTTCAATTCATTGCTTAAAAAAATAAACTGTGGCACAGATTAAAAACATTTTTTTTTTACATATGACAAAGAAGAAATTCAGTTAGATATGAAAAAAATTAGTTTCTCTCATGCCAGATGGTGCTCCAGCTATGTTCAGTAAAAGAAAAAAATCTGGATTTATTGTAACTTCAAAACAGGAGACTGATGTTCCCTTATTGCTTCATTCCACCGTCTGACATATGTTGAAAATATTTGTGTTCGTTTTCAGAAGTAGACTCTGCAGAAAGTATCGTGGATATAGCTGTTAAAATTGTTCAGTGTATACATTCAAATGCTGTGAATCACCAGCTTATGGACAGGAATAGAAAGCAATAAATGTGATGATCTTGTCTCTCTATCTATGTTCATCCGTTGGGTCACAGAAGAGTTTTACAAAGATTTACTGTGCTGTGAATTCCAAGTGATCTGCTTCAGGGGAACCTGGGTGGCTCAGTTGGTTAAGCGTCTGACTTCGGCTCAGAGCTGATCTCACATTTCTTGGTTTTGAGCCCCGCGTTGGGCTCCACGCTGTCAGTGCAGAGCCTGCTTGGGATTCTCTCTCAGCCCCTTCTCCACTCAGGCTTTCTCTCTCTTTCCCAGAATAAATACATAAACTTAAAAAAAAGATTTGCTTGAAAGCAAAGGAATTTTTACCAAATATTTAATAATCAAAGACCAAAACATGGCAGTGTGATTTATGCTTTCTCACTGATATCACAGTATATATGAATGAGATAAATTTGAAGCTCTAAGGGGACAAAAAACTTACTTATCACCTGGCTAGAAGGCTACAAGAATTTACATTGACATGGAAGTTTCTTATAATATATATCAATGATTTATGCAATGACTTAACACATTTTATAATACGAATATGTGCAAAAGATTTTTAATTGTAATAACCAGCATTATGTAAATTATCTGCAAAACCTACATGAAAAATTTGAAGAATGTTTTGCTGGCATTGGTGAACTTACGGTTACTTTTCAATGTACGCAACACCCCCTTTACGTCCCATGTTAATACTGTGTTGACGTGAGTCCGTGAAGTCACATAACTTGGATAGACTTAACTCTGACCCTGATCTGCTTTTGCTACAAACAATAGTTCTAGTAAAGATGAATTTATTTTGTCGATGTGGAAGTGGATATTAAGGGAAAACTTTTTTTTTTTTTTTTTTTTTTTTTTTGGTACTTGATCCAGTAATTGGAAAACTTTTAAGCATGCTTGGAACAGCTTGAGTATGTGATTTGACTTTTTCAGCTGTAAATATAAATACGGATCCAGTATTTCCAATAAAAATTTAGCATCCAGATTGAGTTGTGCTGTGAGTATCAAAATACACCCTGGGTTCCAAAGACTTCTAACAACAAAACCAAAAAGGAACATATCTTAGTAATGATTTTTTAAATATTGAACACATGTTGATATGATGGATTTTTGGAAATATTGGGTGAAGTAAAATGTACCATTAAAATTGATTTCACCTGTTCCTACCTTTTTAAATGTGGTTACTAGAAGATTTTAAATTATATGTGTGGCTTGCATTACTATTCTATTTGAACACCACTGATCTAGAATCCCTCCCTTACTAGTGCCAGATCCCCTCTGGGGGAATTACTCCCTGGGATTGAACCTGAGGGCAATTAAGGCACTGGCCTCCTCTCGAAACTCCTACTGTGGAGTCAGAAGGAGCCAGGTCCAAAGAGGTAGCCATGAACCTGGGTGATGAGATGCTTACTCCTGGAACTTCGATTCTAGAGTAAGTAGTGAAGAGACAGGATTGTCTGGAAGTGGAAATCAACATGGTGCCAGTGGCAGTGTGTGGACCAGGCCTTTTTAACTCCCCAAACTGTATTGCTGCTGCTAGGGGCGTGGGATGGATGGATGCTGGAGAAACCAACACAATGTCCATTACAGAAGTAGAGCCAGAGGAAGATGCTGAATCGGGTGACGGTGGAGTCAAGCATCAAGTCTGAAGGGTTAGGGAAGCCTCCAAATAGGCAGTAAGCAAGAAGGACGGAAGGCAGGAAGGCGGAAAGGGGCCTGAGTATGGAACGGGAGTGAATGACGGAGGCGGGTGGTAGCCGAAAGAAACCGCAGAAAGGTCAGGTAGAATGCGGATAAGGACTCCATGTCTGTCCTAATCAACAGTCTTGCTAAGAAAACCATGCCCTGAGTTATAGAGTGAATATCTGGGTTAATTCAAGAAACAAGGATTCTCTGGAACCACAGTGTCATGACAACCGTGAAGGCATTCTACTTTATAGACCGGCTTGTATGGTTCTCATCAGTGGGGCGGATTCTTAACCCGGAGAGATTGAACGGTTCAGGAGCTCAGTCCCTCTGGCTGTTATTTCAGGTTTGAGGAAGGGCCCAACTTCTACCTGGGCTCCTGCAACCGGTACCCGGTTCTGAGGGCATCTCCCTTCACTCTTGCGCCTGAGTCCCTGTCCTAATGCATTGCTTGGGATGTCACTTATTCATCCCAGAGGCTGGAAATGTTCCTTGCATCTCAACTCAGCCACCACAGCCCTGCTCTGGCTTCTTCCTTCGTTGGAAGCCCAGGCAGCAGTGGGCTGGACAGACTGACCCACGGCCCCCAGCGTGAGTGATACTACCTGTTCCATTCCTCGGGCAGCGGAATGTCGTGAGAGCCAGGACACCTGGCTTCTAGGCCTGGCTCTGCCACTAGTTGCATGACTTTAGGCAAATCACATCACCTCTCTGGGCCTCAGTTTTCACACCTGAGAAATGAAGGGGTTGCATTATGTTAGTGATTCTCTGCTGTTCATCATTTTTCCCTCCCAAATACAGCCAGCGACATATATTTACCTAAGACACACGCACCCATATGCAAACATCCTGGGTGCTAACTAATCTCACCCCCTCCTTCCCCACTCAAGAAAACCTATCAGAATGCAGGAGGATGGCAAAGACAGTCTGACTGCATTTTTATTAATATTACAAATAATAATCCAAAATCTTTTGACTACAATAGAGTTACACTTTTTTTTTTAAGTTTATCTATTTATTTTGAGAGAGGGAGAGAATCCCAAGCAGGCTTCATGCTGTTAGCACAGAGCCCTATGTGGGGCCTGAACCCATGAACCACGAGATCATGACCTGAGCTGAAATTAAGACACACCCAATCAACTGAGCCACCCAGGTGCCCCCAGAGCTACACTTGATGAGGGTTTTAATTTTTTCATTTTTTAATGTTTTTTTATTTTTGAGAGAGAGAGAGAGAGTGTGAGTGGGGCAAGGGCAGAGAGAGAGAGGGAGACACAGAATCCGAAGCAGGTTCCAGGCTCTGAGCTGTCAGCACAGAGCCCGACGCAGGGCTTGAACTCAGAGACTGCAAGATCATGACCTGAGCCAGAGTCTGATGCTTAACTGATTGAGTCACCCAGGTGCCCCAACACTTAAAGAGGTTTTAATTACCCATCTTCTGAATAAAAAGTGAGACACAGGGTCTCTCTGCCCCTCCCTGCTTGCTCTCTCCCTCTCTATCTCAAAATAAATAAATAGAACTTAAAAAAAAAAAGAGAGAGAGAGAAGGAGAGAGAGCCCAAGAAGGAAAAACTCATCACTTCATGAGGACTGAGCGTGATGTAGGAAATGTGGACCTGCCATGGCCTCCACCGGTCTGTTTGTAAACCTCCCATCCTGGGAAGTTCCCATTAAGCTGAGGTTCCCATTATACAAATAGCTTTATTTTTTTATTTTTATTTATTTATTTTATTTATTTATTTATTTAATTAAAAAAATTTTTAACGTTTATTTATTTATTTTTTAATTTTTTTTTCAACGTTTATTTATTTTTGGGACAGAGAGAGACAGAGCATGAACGGGCAAGGGGCAGAGAGAGAGGGAGACACAGAACTGGAAACAGGCTCCAGGCTCTGAGCCATCAGCCCAGAGCCCGACGCGGGGCTCGAACTCACGGACCGCGAGATCGTGACCTGGCTGAAGTCGGACGCTTAATCGACTGCGCCACCCAGGCGCCCCACGTTTATTTATTTTTGAGACAGAGAGGGACAGAGCATGAACAGGAGAGGGGCAGAGAGAGAGGGAGACACAGAATCCGAAGCAGGCTCCGGGCTCCGAGCTGTCAGCACAGAGCCTGACGCGGGGCTCGAACTCTTGGACCGCAAGATGATGACCTGAGCCGAAGTCGGACGCTTAACCGACCGAGCCACCCAGGCGCCCCTTAAATAGCTTTAATACAAAACCCCTAAATGCAAACCAATGACTTCCACTCAGGTCCAACTAAAGAAACAAAAATCTGTACCGAAGCTGAGAGAAAACCTGACAGCATGGTGTCTCCAGTATGGCCTCTTCCTCAGAGATTTTTTTCAAGGGAAACTGTGGGAACTCTGCAGTCCTCACCTTCCACGCTGGCTCACTGATCTGCGTGTTGCTACAGAATTCTATGTAGTCTTTTTTTTTTTAAGTTTATTTATTTTGAGAGAGAGAGAGAGAGAGAAGCACAGAGAGAGGGAGAGAGGGAGAAAGAGAGCAAATCCCAACCAGTCTCCATAAGGCCAGTGCATGGAACCCAACATGGGGCTTGAACCCATGAAACCGTGAGATCATGACCTGAGCCAAAATCAAGAGTCAGACGCTTAACCAACTGAGCCACCCAGGCTCCCCTCAACATAGTTTTATTTATGGGACTCACTACTCACCCTTCACAAGTGCTGGGTTTGTGCGCCAAGGCTGATGGAAGCTGAGTTAGGTGTCTCTGAGGTCTCTCACGGCACCAAGTGCCAGGAATGACCTGCCTTCAGCCCCCCACCCTCTATCCAGTGGTGCTGGGAGTATAACACCCTAGATTTCAAAGACTTATAGCAACAACGACGACGACGATGACCAAAAGGAACATATCTCATTCCTACCTGGTGCTACCCTTCCACACTCCTGCCTAGGACAAGGTTGTTCTCACAACAATCTTTCTTGCCCACATTTTACGTACCTTGCAGCTTCCCTGCCTCCGTAAGCTGCACGGGACAGAGATTGTGTCTAGCTGATTCCCTGCCCTGTTGCCATGGGCACAACAGGTACTTAGGCAAGCGGTTACAGAATACAGGAATGACAAAAAGATTGCATGCAGAACTAAGCAAACGAAATGATTCCCGTCGACCAATCTGGCCCCCCTTTAGCACATGAGTACGTGCTAGTCTTTCTCAGCTTTGATGAGAAACACTCACACAAACACTAAAAAAACAATTGTCAACCCCACATAATTCTCTCCTAACTTTCGGAGTCAAAGAATTTAAAACACTTGTCCTCATGGTCTCTTTCCCCTTCTCCACATCCCGGTTCTCCGCGATCTGGTATCTGCAGCCTCCCCAGGAGTAAAACTGCCTCCACCACCAAGAACCGACATGTTGCCAAATCCGGTGGACACATTTTTCGTCCTGGTTTTACTTGCTCTCCTGACTCTAAATGCTAAAAGTGTCTGAATGTCCGTTGAATGCGTTTATGATTCTCATATAAGCAGGGAGGGGGGCAGAAGTGATTTTTGTTTTAAAAACACAGGAAGGACGGTAAAAGTAGATACTGTTTCAGTTTTCGCAAGGTGATCAGTTTAAGGGGAGACTAAAGACAAAACCTTTTAGAGATTATAGAGATATATTTGTTCAACCACGCCCATATTCACACACACACACACACACACATACACTGATCCCTCCAATGTGTGCCAGGCACTGGGGAAATAAAATAAGGCAACAGATTTCAAGGAGGGTCACTCTGGTGGTTGCACCATCTACAGTAAGGCAGCTAATTTTGAATTTAAAAAATAAGTAATGAAACTATTGACATGTCATATTCACATAGGAAACGCCCACATTACAAATGTTCGGTTTGATGAATTTTCACAAACCGAACACATGAGTGTTAAACAACACCCGGATCAAGAAACAGAACAATTCCAGGGGCACCTGAGTGGCTCAGTCGGTTCAGGGGCTCTTTTTTTTTTTTTTCAGGGGCTGACTCTTGATTTCGGCTCAGGTTGTGTCCTCACGGTTCGTGGGTTGGAGCCCTGCTTCAGGTCCTCTGCCTCCCTCTCTCTGCCTCTCCCTCGCTTGTGGTCTCTCAAAAATAAATGAACATTAAAAAAAAATTTTTTTTAAAGAAACAGAACAATTTCAGAATTCCCACTGTCTTCCTCTCTGCTCCGTGGGAAATGCCATCCTGGCTTGGAGAGGGTAGATGCATTTTGCCTGCATTGTTCTCTGTCTGGATGGAGACATACAGGAACGCACTGTCATAGTCCTTGCTTCTTTTGCCCTACACGGTATTTGCAAGATTTATGGATATTGCTGTGAGTAGCTGTACATCGTTCAATCTCACTGCTGTCAGAGTTCTCTTACAGCAATACTCTCACCTCCCCACGCGGGCCCTTCCTTCCCGTAATAATGATGGTGCCCTCTGTCTCAGGAACATTGCCCACCCCCCTTGCCTGTTTTTTTCTCCATACCTCTTATAGCCATCTAACATACTACACATTTTACTTGTTTCTTTTCTTATTTGCCCCTTGCCTAGAATGTAAGTTCCACAGCGTCAGATAAGCGTTCGACGAATCCTTTTTGAATAAATGAACCTCGGCTACTTGCGCACAGTGCCCAGCATGCTCAGGGCCTGAGGGGATGCCATGGTGCCCAGACAGAACAGATGGGGCAAGAACTGCAACAAAGTGTCATTTAGCAGGAGAGGCCAACCTGATGTGGAGCCGGCCTGGCTCTCTTACTGTGACATCTGGACCTCAACCATGAATACCGATGTGAAAATCCTACAGAAAATTCTACAGAAATGCTTGCGAATGAATTTCAAAAGTTTATTAGAATCAAAGAAGAAAAAAGGTCCAGAAATACCCGTCAACTGGGAATATCCCTTGGGGTATTGGGAAATCGGACGTGAACTTCCTGGTTTTACATCCTTCTGTAGTTTGGGGATTCTTAATAATAAGATCCTTTGATTTAATAGCTAAAAATTAAAGAATCACGTAAAAAAAAAAAATGAAGAACAGGGGTGCCTCAGTCGGTTAAGCATCCGACTTCAGCTCAGGTCATGATCTCACGGTTCGTGAGTTCGAGCCCTGCGTTGGGCTCTGTGCTGGCAGCTCAGAGCCTGGAGCCTGCTTCGGATTCTGTGTCTCCCTCTCTCTTTCTCTGTCCTTCCCCGCCTTCCCCCCTCTGTCTTTCAAAAAAAAAAATGAATAAACATTTAAAAATGAAAAAAATTAAAGAATAACATGCCACAGCTAAGAGTAATTTATCCTTGTATTGTAAAAGCTGTTTAATATTTACAAATGGTGTTAAAGTTATCACAAAGCCCTACAAGATTTTGTAAAAATTACAAATTTAGTATTATAATAATAGAAGAATGTCCCACTTATAGTAGGCACCCAGATATTTCTTGAATGAATGAAAATATATTAAGATGTTATATCATGCCAAGAGGTCAAATAAGAAAAAAAAAAAGACATCATTTCACTAATAAATGCCGAAGAAACATTTAAAAAGAACTCAGCATCCTTTCCTGATGAAAACCCTTGGCATGCGTTAAAGAAAAAGGTTTCCATCATACGCCTCTCTGCAAACCACTGCAATCTGGCTCTTGCTGGCACCACGCCACGGAAACTGCTTTTCCCCAAGGCGGTCAGTGCCCTACATATTGCCAAATCCAATGTACTTGGATGGGGACCAATAAATATGTAATGAATTAAAGAAGAAATGATAAAAGACTCTCAGATCCACAGTCAACATCACACTTAAAACACCAGGGTTGTCTCTTCAAACTCGGAAACTAAACCAGGATGTAAGCTACCACTATCAGTTGACATTTTTCTGGAAAGCTCAAGTAAAAACAAGCAAAAAAAACAAAAAACAAAACAAAAAAAAAACCCACCATGGAGATGGAGATGAAACAAAGTGCCGCTATTGAAAATAAGGAAATAATAATTATCTTTCTTTGCATGAAACCAAGGAGAATCATCCAAAAATGATCAGAAATAATTAAGAGAGTTCTAGAAGTTTACAAAGTAAGTACACAAAGAGCAATGGTTTCCCCCGAATGTCAGCAAAGGGAATATCTCTGAGATGATTAGTGGTGAGACAATTGAGAAAATAAGACATAAAGAAGGCACAGAATCCTACAAACAAGAACAACCTAGGTAAGAGTTACAGAATTCCAGGGGTGCCTGGGTGGCTTAGTTGGTTAAGCGTCTGACTCTTGATTTCAGCTCAGGTCATGATCTCGTAGTTCGTAAGTTCAAGCCCCGTGTTGGGCTCTCTGCTGACAGCTCAGAGCCTGGAGTCTGCTTTAGATTCTGTGTCTCCCTCTCTCTCTGCCCTCCACTGCTTGCGCGCTCTCTCTCAAAAATAGATAAACATTAACAAAAAAGTTACAGAATCCCAGCTTTACAAATGTAAAAAGAGAGTTGTATGGAGGATAGGATTTTTAAAAAATTGGCTAAATGTGAGGGGCCCCTGGGTGGCTCAGTCGGTTGAGCGTCCAACTTCGGCTCAGGTCACGATCTCACAGCTCATGGGTTCCAGCCCCACGTCAGGCTCGGTGCTGACAGCTCAGAGCCTGGAGCCTGCTTCAGATTCTGTGCTTCCCTCTCTCTCTCTGCCCCTCACCCACTCACATTCTGTCTCTGTCTCTCTCAAAAATAAATAAACATTAAAAAAATGTTTTTAATTGGCTAAATGTGAAAACTAAATGATGCTTAGGTTGTGAATTTTCTGTTAAATTCTAAGTGAGAGGGGCAGCTGGGTAGCCCAGTCAGTAAAGCATTGGACTCTTGATTTCGGCTCAATTCATGATGTCACAGTACATGAGATCAAGCCTCGTGTCTGGCTCTGTGCTGAAAGTGTGGAGGCTCCTTGGGATTCTCTCTCTCTCCTTCTCTCTCTGCCTCTCCCTGGCTTGTGCTCTCTTTCTCTCTCTCTCTCAAAATAAATAAACTTAAAAAAAATCTAAGTGAGAGAGATGGGCTTGATATCTAGCATCAGGTACAGCTTAACTATGAGACAAGGTCAAGATCATTAAAGTGGGGGCTAAAACCATCCTCCAGTTTTCTCATTGCAGTCCCTAATCTCCAGCTGAAGTTCCAGAATTTGTAACCAGCTGACCTAAGATGGTAGTTGTGCTTCTCTTGGCAGAGAAGTAACTTGACAAATGTGGCAAAGTGTGTGAACAGGTATATAGACGATGGACAAATAAATTAAACCTGTGGTGTTAATACTTCTGTTAGGTTCAGCAGTGTTTATTTTATTTAACTTTTTTTTTTTTTTGAGAGAGAGAGACAGCATGAGCAGGGGAGGGATGGAGAAGGGGGGACAGAGAATCCAAAGTGGGTTCTGTGCTTACAGGCTGACAGCGCAGAGCCTGATGTGGGGCTCGAACTCACAAACCACGAGATTACCTGAGCTGAAGTTGGACGCTCAACCGCCTGAGCCACCCAGGTGCCCCAGGTTCAGCAGTGTTTCTAGTCTAGTCCTTGTGATTATCCGTGGATTCTACATAGCACGTAAGGTGCGTAACACCTTGAGAGAATTTTACATATTTAACGTGCACTGATTTTGAAATGTATTGATTGAATTATTACGCTATTCTAGGTACTGGGCATATAGTGATCAAACGACAGATGATGTCCCTGCCTTAATAGAGTATAAGCTCTAATCACAGAAGAGCACAGAAAACAAACAAACAAAACCTTCAATGATGCGATTTTTAAAAAGTAATTGACGCTGGGAACAAAAGAAACCTGGTTAAGGGACAGACATGAAAGGGGTATACTTTAGATCTGAGACTGCTCTGAGGAGGCATTTGAGCTGAGATCAAAAACGTATGAAGGAGCAAATCAGGCAGATTCAAAGCAGTCCATGCTACGAAACAGAGAGGCAGAAATGAGCCTGGTATGTTCCAGAGTCTGCAAGGCAACCACTATGGCTGGAACCGAGCAAGTGACGGGGACTGGAGGTGGAAAGCAAAGCAGGTGCCGGGTCTGACAACCTCGGGGATGGATCTGGATTTGGTTTGTAATGTGAAGGGAAGCCACTGGAAGGTTTCCAGCATGGGTGTAGTGTGATGTGTCTTATGCTTTAAAAGCCCACCGGGGGGGGGGGGGGGGAGGGCTGCAGCAAGGAGGGGGTACAAGCGGAAGCAAGCGGGCCAGTTGAGAGGCCCCCATTAAGGAGTCCAGGTGGAAGATGATATTGCCTTGGAAGAGAATGGTGCAGTGTTAATGGAGAGAAGTGGGTATTTGGGAGATCTGCTTTGAAAGTGGGGCCAAAGAACCGAACTACGGATCGACTGGGTGTGGGATGTGCGGCAATGGGAAATTAAGGAATTTCTAGGGTTTGGAACAGCACAGCAGGGTAGATGGTGGGAAGATACTGGGACATGTATGTTGAGGGGACATCAAGAATTCTAGCTTGGACCCGTAAAATGTGTGGTGCCTCTTCGCTACCCAAGCAGAGATGGTGAGTAGGCAGATGGATGTGGGAAACTACAAGTGTGTAGTTTGTAGACAGGATTCACAAAGACCTAGGACACCAGAAGGAAAGGATTTAAGTGGAGCAGCGCTGAGGTCTGAGGCCTGAACCCTGGGGCATTCCACTATTTAGGGCAAGTGGGGAGAGCAAGAGGAACAAAGAAAAGATCTGAGAGGGAGCAGGGGTGTCTCCCTGCTCAAAAAAAAGTGATTAATTTCGTGAAATTCTCCTGATGTGTTGAGAAACATGAGGGCAGAGAATGGGCCACTGGACTGGCAAACAAGGTCATCAGTGGCTGTCGCTTGGAAAATTTGACTTGGAGTAGGGTCAAAAGTACCACTGAAGATCTACACAACATATGTCCAAATATTTAAGCACTATCAATCGAGCAAACTGCTAAGTAAAATATGATCTTCCTACCTTGACACATAGATAGTCATCATATATTGGAAGACAAGGTTCAAATTTAGAATCTCTGATTCCTTGAGCTTCTCCCCGAAACGAATTGATGGAGAGAGAAGCGGTCCCCCGGCCTTCTCCCCCTTTTTCTTCCCTGCCTCCAGGCTGAACATCCAAGCTCCACCTGCACGTGCTTCCCCAACCCTACACCCCAGCAAACAGCCATCTCTCAGGTGTGGAGGTGTGTACCCCACATCCCTTGGAACTGGGGAACAGCACCTCAGGGACCCCGAGAACTGGTTCAGGGGACATCAACGGGGAATTCTGGGGTTCTAGGTGCCTTGGATGAGGTCTGGGAGAGGTATGGCAGAGGGTGGTCCAAGTGGGGACCTCGAAAGCATGGAGCTTGGGCAGTGAAGACAGAATGGGAAGATGTGAGGTAAGGCGGTGGAGAAAGCAAGTGTAGACAGAGCTCTGAAAGAACTTTTCCTATGATGGAGTAAGAGCTGAAAGGAGAGGGGAAGCCAAAGAAAATGGTCTTAGTTGCATTTTTTAAACAAAATTTTAAATGTTTATTTTTAAGAGAGAGAGAAAGTGAGAGAGAGAGAGAGAGAGAGAGAGAGAGAGAACACGCTCAAGTGGGGGAGGGGCAGAGGGGGAAGGAGACACAGAATTCAAAGCAGGCTCCAGGCTCTGAGCTGTCAGCACAGAGCCTGACGTGGGGCTCAAACCCATGAACCCTGAGACCACAACCTGTGCCAGAGTCGGACGTCCAGCCAAGTGAGCCACCCAGGCACCCCTGGGGAAATGTAGTATTAGAGGGGCAGTGCTGGAGGCTTACTGGAGAATTGTGGACATAAATTTCAAGCAAACCCGGTAAACATACTTGTGCATGGTTCTTCTCTCGCTGCTTTCCGTTGCCAGGTGAAGTGTCTTAAAATTGGGGGTAAGAGAATTTGATTGATATAAGATTTGTGACTTTAATTAAAAATACTTAAGAGAATTTGATTGATTTAGAATTGCAATGGAATGTGTAGAAACCTCTGGATTAGTAAATAATTTCAGACTTAATAGATTTGTAAATAGTGTTCAGTGCTTAGCAATTCTGTTTGTTACATTTATAATCCTGCTTTGTCAGACATTTGAAGAACTGAAGAGAATCAAATTTGTAATTGTGGTTAAAAATACCAATGATGAGGGAATGTTATTAATCAACTTTGTAAATGATGTTAAATATTTAGGAGAATTTACTATGTCAAATTTACAAGCTAATTTAGCATTGATCTAAGAACAAATAAAAATCTGTCAGTGGTTAACTTTACATAAGAGATAGCTAGACTTATAAACACAATAACATGATCTGTAGGTTGTGTGTTAAAGACTTAGGGAAAACTAGGTTTTTAAATCTGTAACTTTAACAAATCGAGCATTCGTTAAAACACAGATAACTGTAAGTATACTCTTTGCATTAAGGTCCAAATTTAGATGCAAAAAATATTGCTTTCCCTGTGAAATGCCATCTTATGCCAGTCTCCCTATTTCCTCAGCACAGGTATCCACAGCCCATGTTCTGAAATTCCACTAAAATGATAGAAAAACACAGTCCCTCATTATCTGTGGTTTTTCTCTCTACTGTTTTAGCTAACCCCGGGGTCAACCACAGCCCAGAATCAGATGACCCTCCTTCCAACTTATCATCAGAAGGTCAGTAATAGCCTAATGTTACATCACATGCCTACATTACACACCTCGCATCATCTCATCATGTGGGCATTTTATCATCTCCCATCATCTCAAGAAGGGTAGATACTGGACAATGAGATATTTTAAGAGAGACCACATTTGCATAACTTTTATTACAGTATATTGTTATAATTGTTCTATTATTTGTTATTCTTTTTTTTAATTTTTTTATTCAAAAAAAATTTTTAATGTTTATTTATTTTTGAGAGAGAGAGAGCACGGGAGGGGCAGAGAGAGGGACAGAGGATCAAAGAGGGCTCTGTGCTAACAGCAGAGAGCCTGATATGGGGCTTGAACTCACGAACTGGGAGATCATGACCTGAGCTGAAGTTGGATGCTTAACCAACTGAGTCACCCAGGTGCCCATTTTTGTTATAATTCTTAAACTCACTGTGCCTTATTTATTTAAAAAAAATTTGGTGGGGGGGCAGAGGGACAGGGCAAGAGAGAATCCTAAGCAGGCTCCCTGCCCAGAGCAGAGCCTGACGTGGGGCTCAATCTCACAACTGTAAGGTCATCACCTGAACTGAAATCAAGACTTGAACACTTAACCGATCGAGCCCCCCAAGCACCCTTCCCTGGGCCTAATTTATAAGTTAAACTGTACCATAGGTAAGTATATGTAGGAAAAATCATAGTATATACAGGGTTTCGTACTATCCAGGGTTTCAGGCATTCACTGGGGGTGTCGGAACATACACCCGGTGGTTAAGGTGGGGCTACTGTATATATCTTCTATTTATATACACATGCAAATTTTGCATATAGATCCATAATTGCCAAAAAAGAAGAAAGAATCCTATCAGTAAATCAGAAATGGTGACGAATTCTTGTAAGACAGACTACATAAGGGTTCGAATCAATGGCAAAATCAGGGTAGAGAAACTTGACACTGAACACTCAGGAGGGAAGGCACTTCTTCCCAAGGGAGCCTGGGGGAAATCCAAGATTAGAGGAAACAAACAAGAAGAATGAAAGAGGTCCCCCAGGGTAGTCCTTGAGGTAATTAAATACAGGGCTACATTTGGTCTGGCTGGATCAGACATCCCCTTCTGGCTGGCAGCTCCAGAAGGATAAAGTTTCCGGGATAAAGACCTCAAGACTATTTTTTTTGAACAAGAGAATAAATACTTCTCCCTGGGAAGGCTCTGAATTTGAAGGTTGACCTGATTGGGGAAGCACAGCCCTTCTTAACGAGGCCTCCACAACAACAGGGGCCAAGGTTGGGGAGGAAGAGGAAAGGTTGTTCCCAAAGACTCCCCCCGACAGCCATGTGGGTAGCTCTCCAGGGTAGGACACTTCAGAGTAACCACAGAGGCTGCAGAATAAGATGAACAGTGTCCAAGATAATATTGAGTTACCACAAAGGATAGAATATAAGCAACCTGGTCTAGCAGTAGGTGTACCCCCTGTCTCTTAGAATCTCCAAAATTAGCTCCTGAAGTAAGAACAGGGATTCTCATTTGGACTCCAGCTTCCAACATGGCAAAGTCTAGAGAAAATAAATGGTGGATTTAAGAAACATGGTATCCAAAAAAACCAAAAAACCAAAACCATTAAAATTTGTGGATATATCTGAATAAATAAATGAGTAGAACTTCATAAGATCTCAGCATTGGAGTCAAGATGAAAAGGTTTGAAGGTATGTTATGGCTTGAATTGTTCCAGGAGAGGCCCAGGTGCAGTGTAAGTTTAGATATTGCCAGGAAGATATCTATTTAAGGAGATTTAAGGTAAATTGGGATGGGTCATCCAGGAGGCTCCTGGGGTATTGGTAATATTCCATTTCTCAATGTAAAAATCTTAAGTTTTGTTTGCTTTATGTTCTTTTTTCCAGTGTGTATTATATTTCTCCACTTGTGGCATTTTATAATAAAACATTTAAAAAACAAACAAAAAGCAAGAATGACCACTAGATTTTTAGTTTTCAAACCCAGCTGAGCATTAAATAAGGACTTGGTGGTGGGGGGCAGAGAGGAGGAGTTAAAAGATACTGATGCCTAGAACACACCCCAGGCCAAATAAATTAGAATCTCTGGGATGGAGTCAGACATATGTATCTGAGAACTTCTGCACTAGAAGAATAGAAATAAAAATAAACACACTCAACAGGAGGAAACATTAATCACAATCATTGTTAATGGGTTAAATTCCCCAATTAAAAGGCAGAACCTAGACAAGATCACCAACGTCCACATTTTCTTCATTTCTCAGGTGTCCTATCAGTATTGGCTTGGTTCTCAAATTCCTTGTGGTCATAAGATTGCTGTAGAAATACTGTCCCTATATTCTTTCACATTTGGATTCAGAGGGAAAACTCTTGAGTTTGTGCTGGAAATCTCAAAAGTGTCGTGGCATTTCTCTCTCCCTCTTTTTTTTTCCCCCTAAAGTGATCACGTGCCAATCACTTACCCTTGAGCAGGTCACTATGACCAGGAGACTTTGACTGACCATCTACTGCACAGGTATGGGGTGGAGTCAATACCACTGGAACTACGTGGGATGAGAGTATGGGGGAAAAGGTGGAACCACAAGCGAAACCCAAAAGCTGTTAGAGTGAATGGAAGCTGGGCATTCAAAATGAAAACAAAAAACAAAAAACTTTTCCATAATGGAAATACAGAGTTAAAACATTAGAAAACAAATATAAACTAAACCAAAGTGGATAGGTTCAAAGTAGGAGGTTAAGAGCTGGAAACTGGTTGAAAAAAATATCATGTCCTAATGAAAGAGTTGCCTGTGGCCTTGGCTGTGGCTGGAGAAAGAGCACTGGACAAGCTGAGTCAATATCCATGGCAACTAGTCCATCCTACATCCCCAAATATGTATCTGCAGTTCAGATTTCTCTCTCCACATTTATATACACACTCTGGACAATTATTCTACATATCTGAAAGGCAGCTCAAATTCATCATGTGCAAAACTTAATTATCAAAAGACCACAAACCTGCTTCTCCTCTTGAATTCCATCTCTCTTTAAAAAAAAAAAAGTTTAATGTTTATTTATTTTTGAGAGAGAGAGAGAGAATGTGAGAAGGGGAGGGGCAGAGAGAGAGGGAGACACAGAATTCGAAGCAGGCTCCAGGCTCTGAGCTGTCAGCACAGAGCCCATGACATGGGGCTCAAACCCAAGAACCACGAGATCATGACCTGAGTGGAAGCCTGATGCTTAACCAACTGAGCCACCCAGGTGCCCCCTTCTGTCTTTTTTTAAATTTTATTTTTTTAATCCAAAATTTTTTTTTATTTTAGAGAGAGCACGCACATGCGTTTGTAAGTGGGGGAGGGGCAGAGGGAGAGAGACAATCTTTTTTTTAATTGTTTGTTTATTTATGAGAGAAGTGAGGGAGGGAGGGGCAGAGAGAAAGGGAGAGAGAGAGTCCCAAGCAGGCTCCATGCTGTGAAAAAGAGAGCCCGACCCAGGGTTTGATCTCACAAACCGTGAGATTATGACGTGAGCTGAAATCAAGAGTTGGACACTCAACTGACTGAGCCACCCAGGTGCCCCTAACTTTTCTTTATTAATAACCCCGTCCTCTGAACCGGGGACCTGGGATCATCTTTTATTTTATTTTATTTTATTTTTTAATTTTTTTTCAACGTTTATTTATTTTTGAGACAGAGAGAGACAGAGCATGAACAGGGGAGGGGCGGACAGAGAGGGAGACACAGAAGCTGAAACAGGCTGCAGGCTCTGAGCGGTCAGCACAGAGCCCGATGCGGGGCTCGAACTCACGGGCCGTGAGATCATGACCTGAGCCTTAGTCGGACACCCAACCGACCAAGCCACCCCGTCGCCCCCTGGGATCATCTTTTAATTCCTACCTCTCTCACCTCTGTGTTAATCTTTCTCTAAGTATGTCCATTCCATGTCCATACCACATCTCAGGTCCACTCCTGAGTCTTCACCAGTGCTTAACACAACTGCATTTTAACCATTTGGCTAATTTGTTTGAATACATATCTCTTCCACGAGGCTGGATCCATGACAAGAGGCCCCATCTCAGTTTTACGTTTCTGTGTCCCCAAATCTGAACTTTGTTACTGGTACTCCTTAGGTACTCAGATATTTGTGGAAAGATTAGACTAAGTTAAAGTCTGCCAGCATCAAGGTTTATGCACCACCTTCCAAACCTAGCACTGTATTACTTGGGTAATCTTCTGAAAATGCAAATTTGCCTCTATTTTACCCTCTGTTTAAAATCTTTGCATCTTTCAATGCCCTAACCTACCCCCCATCACCTAAAGCAAAGTAGTGTCTCTTAAATTTTCAGTATCTAATAACAACTTACTGGCTGTCTGGAGCATTTGCAAACTTCCCCTTTTAAGTAAATATCCATCAGTTTTTTAAATAATAAAATTAAGATATAATAACTTAAAATTAATAATATTCAAGTATCCCTTGCTGTCCAATTGTATTTATCTCCTAAGTCTGAGTTTAGAAAACAAGTTCACATAGCAAAGGATCCAGGAGGATTTGCACATACTTGGTACCTGAATTTTGGATAACAAGTAGCAAGAGTTTGGATAGAGCTACTGCTAGAAGTCTTTGAATATACTCAGATCCTGAACTGAGGAAGAAAGAGTTAAAAATTGCAAAAGCAGAGTGGTGAGAAATATCAGATCAGTAAAAGGGAGACTGTTGTTTGTAGTCGATTTAAAGTACATAATTAAAATAAATATATATCTGGATTAATCACAGATGCAACTTATTTTTGTTGCAATGAATGAGAAAGCACTAAGAATTATGGGCTACTGGTTAAAGCAGAAAATGTTTAGTGGCCCTGAGAGATGGGATTTTATGAAGTCGGATGGGACATATACTTAGAAACAGCGGTGACGTTTCTCATTAAAGACCACTTTCATGACCCGCTAAGTCTAAGAACGGATCCCCTTCAAAGGTTGGATGGCTTCACTGGGGTGATAGTTGCAAATGAACTGCTTTTTGTTTTTTGTTTGGGTTCAGCTCTTGCAAAGAATCCCTCTGTGATTCCTAGCATTGTGTATGGTTATTAAATAATATGTCATTGATTTCTTTCTCCAGAAAATGAAGAAAATCAAGTGCTGTCAATGCCTGCCTGCGAAGCCTCCTGCCTCAAAGTTCAATTTCCTGATACCTTATCCTCAGCACTGAATATCCTCAGCACATTATATCCTATTATGTTGGGCCTGAAAGGAGAAGTTCAAGCTTTTCAAGCTCCTGACCACAGTGTGTTGACATATCACTTGAAATCAGAGATAACATTTCTTCACAATGCTGATGACAACAAGGACCAGATTTATGATTTCTGGTCTTTCATGGGATCATCAGTGTTACAGAGAAATCTTATCTCCTCCTTCATTTTGACTATTCACATGAGTACTTTCCCCAGGGACAGCCAGCATGCTTCAGTGTGGAAAAGTAGTTTTGGTACTTGCCACCCATATCTGCACAAAAAACACAGGAAAGACATATGCTCAGTGACTGAGATTTGATGGTGCTAACAATTTTCATGACATCTTCAACCCTTAATTAAGATCAGGATGCATAACTGTTCTTAGTAAGTAAAGCGGTGGGCCATTTAGCACTTGGATACAACCATTTTTGAGTAGTCAAGTGAGGCTGATGGTCAAAATGGCACAGTTCCATGCCCTTCCTCCTCCTATCATATTGTAGTATCCTCTCTCCTCATCTGTGAGATGGCCATGTGACTCTGCTGCAGCCCCGTGGGATGTCAGTGATTGTGACAAGGCAGAGACTTGATGAGTGCTTGCGTATTTGGGCTGGCTTGTTCTTGCTCCTCTGCCTTTGCCATAGGAACATGCCTGGGCTAGCCTGCTGAAGGATGGGACGCATGGTGTAGAGCTACCCCAGTTGTCCCAGATAAGTCTATCCCAGACTAGCCAAGCTGATACCTGGACATATGAAAAAACCCAGCCAGCAGCAACAGAACTGCCCACATGACCCACAGTCCAGGCTGGTTTCAGGGTCATGTGACGTTTGTAGTCACAAAGGGGCTCTGTGTTAAGAAGGTCCTATGCTTGGTTTAATGTTCTGCTGTCACTGTCTTTAAATTCTTAGTAATTTTTCATTAAGGGGCCCTGCATTTTTATTTTGCACTGAGCTCCCCAAATTATGTAGCTGACCCTGCCCACATCTTATCAATGACACTGGGGTGAGCCTAGCTGAGATGGGAGAACCACCTGTTGGCCTACAGACTCGTGAGATCAATAAATTCTCAGTGTTTAAGTGACTGTGAGATTGTGTTGCATTATTGTAGTGACAGATACTGATACAGCAAACCTTTCTTAGGCGGACACATGGCTGGTCCTCCATGATGAGCATTACCTCAGAGATGCTTCTAATCTGCACCGTGTCTCACAAAAATATTAAGTTAACTGATTAAGAGAAGTCAAAAATACCAAGTGTGTCTTTCTCTTTTATATATGTACCACCGGGATGCAAAGAGCTGGTTCAGACCTTCCCTACTAGTGTTTCAGACTCAGCTGTAAAACAAAATATCACCATGATAATAATAGTTCCACCATATTTGTATGCCATTTGTGTTATGCAGCATACAACCCTGTCATTAGGTTTGCTTATGGCTACCTTTGCTTTTCTCCTAGCATTTGTGCTGAATTCGAGGCTGGCTTATTTATTTTGAGAGAGAGAGAGAGAGAGAGAGAGAGAGCAGCAGAAGGGCAGAGAGAGAGAATCCCAAGCAGGCTCTGCACTGTCAGCACAGAGCCCAACTTGGGGCTCAATCCCCGAACTGTGAGATCGTGACCTCAGCCAAAATCAAGAGTCAAATGTGTAACCGACTGAGCCACCCAGGAGTCCCGAGGCTGGTTTTATAAGAATGCTGACCACAGCAGTGCTTGTATCTGTTGTTGCTGTTGTTTAGCCTCTTTACATTTAGAAATAAAATTAATCTCATATCACAAAACATTTTGTACTTAGTCCAGGAAAATCTACTGGTGAACCAGCTATGTTATTCTACTTTGGAAATGACATAAAATCTCCGAAGGCGTCATGAAGCTCTCGGACAGAGTTTTCTAATAGAGTGTACATTAGAGAGAAGAGGGGGATAAATCCCTTCCTCAAAAAAATCCAGTTTTTAGATATTCATAGCCACACTTCCCATTCACACGTTGCCTTTCAGCATCTTGGATGAAATCATCACATTCACAGATGTTCTTGTCCCAACAGATCCTGAAGTCCTGTTCCCTAATTATGCTTCCGATTTGCCGTGTTTGTATTACTATTTTTGTCTTTGCTTTTACACTTCAACGAACCACTTTATAGTCATTAATCTATTTTTGTTCATCAGAACCATAACAAAACATAAGAGTAACAACAAAAAATGCAAATTTTACACCCATAAACAATAACATGCACGTGATATAGCTAAAATAAACTATGTATCCTACTGACTGAATTTCAACTACACCTTGTTAAGAGTCTGACCATTTTGAGCCATCTGCATCCTTGGACCATTATTAGGAGAATAATGGTACTTGATAATTTTTCTTCCTTTTCAAATGTATACAATTCTTAAGCACCTATTTTCCCATTGCCTATGTCACAGAAGCTGTCTAACAACTTGAAGACCATTTGTTTTACAGACAAACGGATCCCATTTTAGGAATACTGACCCGAAAGATAAAGCCTGAATTCTTTGATGTGGTATATAAGCCATCCCATAATCTTACAGTTGTCATGAGTGTGTGTGTGTGTAAGTTGTTATTGGTATAACCATGGCAATATCCCCGGACCTTAAATGAGATCACGTGATCAGCGCCAATCTGAGCATTTCAAATGGATTCTTATTTTAAATTCACAGTAGCACTTGGAGGTAGGTGCTAGTGTTGTTATTACACACTTACAGATAGGGAATTATGAATATTACAGAGGTACTTGCTTACGATCACAGAACTAGTAGGAGGCTGAGCAGAAATGTGATCCCAGGCTTGTCTAACTCCTAACGACCATGTTATCCGGTAGCCTCTCTTTGACCTCCCCTTCCTGTACTCTCTTCCGAACACACAGAGCCACAGCCATGCCACAGCCATGCCACAGCCATGCCACACCCCCTTCCACTCCTCAGTGACCTTCCATCTGTGTCTGTGCATTTGGCTCCCTCTGAAACGTTCTCTTCCATCTCTCCCCTTGTCACCTTGGTGAACTCTCACTCACCTGTCAGCACCCCATTTTAGAGTCTACTTTATAAAGTCTTTTCTTCCACCCACATCCTATGATTTTTACCTCGTCTGTAATAGCCTACATTTTATTTCTTTCCGTTATCCAGATAAAGATGCAAAAATGTCTAGAGTGACAGCTGAGTTATTAAGAATTACAATATGACAGAACATAATTTACTACATTTTATCTGATTGTTCCCTGGTCTATCATTAGTCGACTCCATTTACTGACTTATGTCTCAATGAATAGGCAATTCCTTACCTTAAAAATGTTATTCTCAGGTGGTCAGAGAACAGAATTAATTCTCATTGTGTCTATAATAACAACTAGTTAACTTCATGAGGCACAGAAAATACATTCTCTATTTTACCCTTTCCAATTTACTCTCAGGGAGTGAGACCCATGATGATAGATAAAGTTTCTAAAATCACTATCCCTGGTAGATGATACTGTTTTATGGATACTTAGAAAATACAGTTCTATCAAGGTGGCAAAAACACATCCTCAGGTCTGCTGGTAATTAAGAAAGCCATAAGTTAATCGGCTATATTCTTTTTGAAGAGAAAGCAGAAGGCAGTGGTTTAGAGTAATGGTCCCATACAGTCATTTGAACATTTACTTCAACAGTATACATATTGGGCCTGCACCCCCACAAATGTGTGTATTTATTTATAGTTTATGTATGTGCACATACTACCGTATGCAACGTTCAGTATATTACAGAACATTCACGAAATGGAAACTAATAGAAATGAGGTAAGGAATAAATATAATTAGAAGTTCTACTGATTTTCTTCCTCATCCAACAGATCATCTTGTATTCCTACATTTGCACTACTATTGAAGATCAACAGTCTGCAAATCATTCATTGGACAAGTACTACTAGTCCACCTGGATCCAGATGCTGGCTCACCCCAGTGATCCCCAGGACCAGGGGGATCCCTGTAGACTCAGGATCCAGGTCCACCACTATCTACCCAAGCACCAGGTCTGCCTACCCAAGGACTCCAATAGCAAGCCCATCTATGGGCACCCCCAGATGGCCCACTCAGAATCTCTGGATAGGCCAACTGGTGAAAGGTTTTACCTGTTGAAGCCAGTCTCAAAAGACTGGAAGAGGTGGCTACTTCCCCAACTATGCAGATAACAAAAACAAGACCACAAGGATCATGAATAATCAAGGAAACATGACATGACCAAAAGAAACTAATGAAATTCCAACAACTGATCTAAAGAAATGGAGATCTATGAACTGTCTGACAAAGAAATCAGAATAACACTCTTAAAGAAATTCTGTGAGCTGCAAGAAAATACAGATAAACAACTAAATGAAATTAGGAAAACAATGCATGAACAAAAGGAGAAGTTCAACAAGAAGCAGAAACCATTAAAAAAAAAAAGCCATTAAAAAAAAAAAAAACAACTGTGCCCAAGTGGCTCAGTCAATTGAGCATCTGACTCTGATTTTGGCACAGGTCATGATCTCACAGTGTGTGGGATTGTGCCCCACCTCAGGATCTGTGCTGGCAGAATGGAGCCTGCTTGGGATTCTCTCCCTCTCTTTCTGCCCCTCCCACACTCGCGCTCTCTCTCTCACTCTCAAAATAAATAAACATTTTAAAAAATCCACAGAAATCCTAGAGTTGAAGAATAACTAAAATGAAGACATCAATAGAAAGTTCAACAGCAGACTCAACCAAGCAGAAGAAAGAATTTGTGAGCTAGAAGGCAGATAATTTGAAATCATCCAGTCAGAAGAGCAAAAAGAAAAAAAAAGAAATGAAAGAGTAAAAAAGCCTACATGAATTATGGGATACCATTAAAAGAAACCATGCCTTAGTGGATTCCCAGAAGGAGAAGAGTGGGGAAAAGAGGTAGAAAGCTTATTTAAAGAAATAACGCCTGGAGCATCTGGCTGGCTCAGTCACTAGAGCATGCAACTCTTGATCTCAAGGTTGTGGGTTCAAGCCTCACGGTGGGTGTAGAGAATACTTAAAAAAAATAAAAATCTTTAAAAAATAATAAAGAAATAATGGCTGAGAACTTCTCATATTTGGGGGAGAGATTTGGACATCCAAAATTCATGAGGTTAATAAGTCACCCAAAATTTTAATCCAAAATGATCTTCTTTAAGATACTTTATAATAAAACTATATAAAAACAAAGAAAAAGAGAGAATTTTTAAAGGAACAAGATTTTTAAAAAATTCTCACATATATGAGAAGCCCCATAAGGCTACAGAGGATTTCTCAGCAGAAACCTTATAGGTCAGGCAAGAGTGGAATGATATATTCAAACTGTTGAAAGGAAAACAAACAAACAAACAATCAACCAAGAAAAATTTACCTGGAAAAGTTGTTTTGAGTAATGAAGGAGAGATAAAGATTTTTCCAAACAAACAGAAGCTGAGGGTGTTCATCATCACTAGACCTGCCTTAAAAGAAATGCTGAAAGGAATTCTTGAAGCAGAAATGAAAGGACACTAATTAGGAATGTGAAAATATATGAAAATATAAAACATACTGGCAAAGGTATAGTCAAATTCAGAATACTAATACTGTTATATAGTTGTGTGTTAATCTCTTAAGTGGAGTGTAAAGGTTTAAAGGACCAAAGTACTAAAAGTAACTATAGCTACAATGATATGTTAGTGGATACACAATATAAAAGAGATAAATGGTGACATCAAAAACATAAAATACATGAGGGGAGTAAAAGGGTAGAATTTTTGTATATGATCAAAGCTAAGTTATCATCTTAAAATAGACTCTTAATTCTAAAAGACATTTTATACAATTCTCGTGATAACCATAAACAAAAACCTATAGTAGATCCACAAAAGGGAAAGAGAAGAGAATCAAAGCTTATTACTATGGGAAATCATCAACTCACAAAGAAAGACAACAAAAGAGGAAGAAAGAAACAAGGGACAAAACAACCAGAAAACAGTAAGATGGCATTAATAAATACTCACCTATCAATAATCACTTCAAATGTAAATAAATTAAATTTTCCTATCAAAAGGCATAGAATGACTGAATGGATTAAAAAATACAACTGACTATATATTGCCTACAAGAGACTTCAGCCTTAACAACATACATAGGCTCAAAGTGAAGGGGTAGAAAAATATACTCCATGCAAACAGAAACCAAGAGAGCAGGAGCTGATACTTATATCAGCAAAATAGACTTTAAGTCAAAAATTGTGGGGGTCCTGGGGGGCTCAGTCAGTTAAGCATCCGACTCTTGCTTGATTTCCACTCAGGTCCTGATCTGGAGCCCTGCATTGGGCTCTGTGCCGACAGTGCAGAGCCTGCTTGGGATTCTCTCTCTCTCCCTCTCTCCGCCTCTCCCATGCTCGCTCTCTCTTAAAATAAATAAACAAACTTAAAAAAAATTGTAACAAATGGGGCTGGGTGGCTCAGTCAGTTAAGCATTCAACTCTTGATTTTGGCTCAGGTCATGATCTCACTATTCATGAGATCCAGCCTCCACCACTATCAGCGTGGAGCCTGCTTGGGATTCTCTCTCTCTCTCTCTCTCTCTCTCTCTCTCTCTCTGCTCCTCCCCTGCCCACTCCTGGGCATGTGCACACACACTCTCTCTCTCAAAGTAAATAAATAAACATTAAAAAATTGTAACAATAGACGACAAAGGTCATTATATAATGACAAAGGGGTTAATTCATCAAGAGAATATAACAACTATAAATATATATGCACCCACTATCAGAGCACCTAAATATATTAAGCAAATACTAATAAATCTAAAGGGAGAAATAACACTACAATAATAACAGAGGGCTTCTGAGCTCACTTTCAACAATGCATAGATTATGCAGACAGAAAATCAATAAGCAAACACTGGACTTGAATTATACCTTAGACCAAATATAGGCAGAACATTCCACCCAACAGCAGAATACATATTTTTCTGAAGCACACTCTCTAGGATAGATCATATGTTAGGTTGCAGAACAATTCTTAGCAAATGTAAGATGACTGATATATCAAATATCTTCTCTGACCACAATGATATGAAACTAAAAATCAACTACAAGAGGAAAACTGGAAAACTCACAAATGTGTGGAAATTAACATACTCTTGAACAGCCACTGGGTCAAAGAAGTCAAAAGGGAAATCAAAAAATAACCTTGATACAAAGGAAAACTGAAACATAACACACCAAAACTTATGCGATGCAGCAAAGGCAGTTCTGAGAGGGAAGTTTAAAGCAATAAATGCCTTCATTAAGAAAAAAGAGAGCAGGGCACCTGAGTGGTTCAATCGGTAAGTGTCCAACTTCGGGTCAGGTCATGATCTCGTAGTTCGTAAGTGAGTTCAAGCCCCCAGTCGGGCTCTGTGCTGACAGCTCAGAGCTTGGAGCCTGTTTTAGACTCTATGTCTCCCTCTCTCTCTGCCCCTTCCCTGCTCATGCTCTCTCCCTCTCTCTCAAAAATAAATAAAACATAGAAAAGAAAAGAAACGCTTATGTTAAAAAAAAAAGAAAAAAAAAGAAAAAAAAAAAAAAAAAAAAAAAAAAGAGAGAAAGCTTCCTAAAGCAAATGAACCCAGCCAGTGTCTCTTGCAAAGGACACGGTCATTTCTTGGGATAGTTTCCAGCTCTGGAAAATGAGCACACTCAAGGGTCCCCAGAATCTAACTCTTCCATGTACACTTCTTTTATGAAGTCTCATCATGGCTATGACCTGATTCCCACAAGCTTCAATTTGTTTATATTTGATACTTCCCTGTAGGTGAAGAAAGCTTCCCCCTCCCACCCGACCCCTTTGGCAACTAATGGTATACGAGCTGCTCCTTTGTGGGATAGTAAGAAGAAAAGTTTTGTGGGCATGCTGGCCATCACCGATTTCACCAGTATCTTGCACCACTAGGGGGCGCCTAGGGAGCTCAGTCAGTTGAGCCTCTGACCAGCTCATGGCATGATCTCGCGGTTCGTGAGTTCAAGCCCGGCATCGGGTTCCTTGCTGTCAGCACAGAGCCCATTTCTGATCCTCCGTTCCCCCCTCTCTCTACTCCTCCTCCACTCATACTCTTTCTTTCAAAATAAACACTAAAAATTTTTTTTTAAATATCTTACACCACTATTAACAATCAGTATTGGTATAAATCTATGAGCTGAAAGAGCACAAAATAGAAACTTGGAGGGAGGTGTACGTACGGGACTCCTCGTATCCCTTGTCCGCATTGCTTCTAATGCCAGCTTATTTGATGCTGTCTCTTCATTAATTCAAAATAAGATCCGCAGGCTGCCAGTTATTGACTCAGAATCAGGCAACACCTTGTACATATTCACCTATAAGCACGTTCTCAAGTGTCTCAAATTGTTTGCTGATGAATTCCCCAAGCCAGAGTTCGTGTCTAGCTCTCTGGAAAGAACTTCAAGTTAGCCCTTAAGCCAACGCTGCTATGGCCCACACCACCACCCCTGTCTACATGCCTCTGGGCATTTTGTACAATGCGGATTCTCAGCCCTGCCACTGGTGGATGAGAAAGAGTGTGTGGTGAACTTCTACCCCAAGTTTTATGTTATCAGTGTAGCAGCAGAACAAACTTAGAGTAACCTGGATGTGTCAGTGACCAAAGCCCTACAGTGTTGATCACATTACTTCAGATGTGTCTCCAAGTGCTACCTGCATGAGACTCCAGAGACCATCATCAACAGGCTGGTGGATGCAGAGATTCACCTCTTTGTAGTGGTGGATGGGAACGATGCAGTCAAGGAAACCGTATCACTGTCTGACATCCCTCAGGTCTCGGTGCTCACCAGCAGGGACAGAAAATCCTGAGCTGGTCGGGCAGCACCAGGGAATAAGTCATACTCACTGCCCATCCCAGCAATCACAGATGAAACCTTGAGAGAACTGTGATTATTCCCTGCTCAGGAGACCCCTCCTCTTCTACCTGGAAGTTGGGGAAGGTACGGGAAGAGGAAGGACAATGGGTTTTAAAGTGTCTCTATTCTCACAATACTCTTGAAAAGAACTTTCAGCCTAGCCCAGCCTAGTCCCTGTCCTCTTAGACATAGTCCCTTTTCTGAGCAAACTCAGGTTCTGTGCCCCTGAGAAAAACTCTGATCTCTAAAAGATGCCCAAACTTCACCCCAGCCCTCAACTCTGCCTCTGGCTCCACCCTAAAGTAACAGCATAACAAAACTCTTCATAAAGATATTTTTTACTTATCCTGTTTCATGCTGTATGGAAGAGGCTGAATCCACTTAGTGACATATCTGTCCCTAATAGGAATAAGGAGGATGAAGGGGACGGGGGGTCTTTGGGTTCCTGTGCTATAGATACATGAAGGGAAATGGGAGTTAGGTAGAAGACGAGGACAAAGTGGTTAGCTGAGGTATTGTTTTTCATAGCAACCCTGATTAAAATGACAGAAACCTAAACAACAACAAAAAAGAAAAATCACAAATAAAAAACATAACTTTACCCCTAAGGAACTAGAAAAAGAAGAACACACTAAGCCCAAGGTTAGCAGAAAGAAGGAAATAACAAAGATCGGAGCAGAAATAAATGAAACAGAGACCAGAAAAACAATAGGAAAGATCAACCAACAGCTAGTTTTTTGGAAAGATCAACAAAACTGACAAACTTTCATTCAGACAAAGAAAAAGAGAGGACCCAAATAACTAAAATCAGAACTGAAAGAGGAGACAGGGGCACCTGGCTGGCTCAGTCAGTTGAGCGTCCAACTCTTGATTTTGGTTCAGGTCACGATCCCAGGGTCATGGGATCAAGCCCCATATTGGGCTCCATGCAGGGCATGCAGCCAACTTAAGATTCTCCTTCTCTCTCTCTGTCTCTGTCTGTCTCTCTCTCCCCCTGCCCCTCTCCCCAACTTGTGCTCGCACTCTCTCTCTAAAAAATAAAAAGGAAAAAAAATAAATGAAAGAGGAGACATTACAGCTGACACCACAGTAATACAGATGATCATAAGAGACTGCTATTAACAATTATACACCAACAAATTGGATAATCTAGAAAAAAAGGATAAATTCCTAGAAACATACAACCACTCAAGACTGAATCATGAAGAAAGAGAAAATAGGAACAGACTAAAAACAAGTAAGGAGATTGAACTGATAATTTAAAATCTCCCAACAGGGAAAAAAAGCCCAGGACCAGATGGCTTCCCTGGTGAATTCTAACAAATATTTAAAGAGTAATTAACATCAATCCTTTTCAAACTCTTCCCAAAAATTGAAGAGGAGGGAATACTTTCAAACTCTTTTTGTGAGTCCAGCATTACTCTGATATGAAAGACAGATAAGGATACCACAAGAAAAGGAAACTACAGGCTAATATTCCTAATGAATAT
Source organism: Herpailurus yagouaroundi (assembly GCF_014898765.1). Lineage (NCBI taxonomy): Eukaryota > Metazoa > Chordata > Mammalia > Carnivora > Felidae > Herpailurus > Herpailurus yagouaroundi. Next base: position 317,468 of record NW_024412453.1, read on the forward strand.
AGACACAAATACTCTCACCAAAATACCAGCAACATGAATTTAACAGCATATTAAAATGGTCATACAACATGATCAACATACTCATGAGGCTTATCCCTGGGTTGCAAACCAATAAATATGATATACCACTTCAATAAAATGGAAGATAAAAATCATATAATCACTTCAATAGAGGGAGAAAAAATATTTGACAAAAGTCAACATCCTTTCCTGATAAAAACTCTCAACCAACTGGGTGTAGAAGGAACATACCTCAACATAATAAAGGCCTTATATGACTGACAAACCCACACCACATTCAACAATGAAAGGCTGATTTCTCACTAAGACTAGGAACAAAAGAAAGATGCCCATGCTCACCACTCCTATTCAACATAGTACTGGGAGTCCTGGCCAGAGCAGTTAGGCAAGAAAAAGAAATAAAAGGCATCCAAACCATGGGGCGCCTGGGGGGCTTGGTCGGTTGAGTGTCCGACTTCGGCTCAGGTCATGATCTCGCGTGGGACCTCGACGTGGGACCCTGAGTTCGAGCCCCGTGTCAGGCTCTGGGCTGATGGCTCAGAGCCTGGAGTCTGCTTCTGATTCTGTGTCTCCCTCTCTCTCTGCCCCTCCTCCGTTCATGCTCTGTCTCTCTCTGTCTCAAAAATAAACATTAAAAAAAATTTTTTTAAAGGCATCCAAACCAAATCAGAGAGAAAGAAGTAAAACTGTCTTTGCAGATGTTATGATCTTATACAAAGAAAATCCTAAAGACTACACACACACACACACACACACACACACACACACACACAATTAGAACTGAATGAATTCTGCGAGGTGGTAGAATACAAAACCAACTTCCAAAAATTGGTTGCATTTCTGTATGGTAACAACAAACTATCTGAAAAAAAATCCCGTGTTAAATGGCATCAAAAATAATAAAATACTTAGGAATAAATTTAAGCAAGGAGATGAAACATCTATTCAATGCAAATTGCAAGACACTGATGAAAAAAACTGAAGAGTACACAAAGAAATGAAATACCTCCCATGTACAAAGATTGAAGGAATTAATGTGATCAAAATGTCCATACTACCCATCTGTAGATTCAATGCAATCCCTATCAAAATTTCAGTGGTGTTTTCCACAGAAATAGAAAAAATAATCCTAAAATATACACAGAACCACAAAAGACCCTGGATAGCCAAAGCAATCCTGAGAAAGAACAAAAAAGCTGGAATAATCAAAATGGTTTGGTACTGGCATAAAAACACACATAAACCAGTGCAACAGCATGGAGAGCCCAGGAGTAAATCCACACACATATAGGCAACTAATGCATGAGAAGGGAACCAAGAAAGGATAGTCTCTTCATTAAATGGTGCTCAGAAAACTGGATATTTACATGCAGAAGAATGAAACTGGACCCTGTGTTACACCACTCACAAAAGTTTTAGGAGAATGGATTAAAGACTTAAATGGAGGGCCCAAAACTGTAAAATGTACTAAAGGGAAATACAGGGGAAATGTTCCTTGACATTAGTCTTAGCAACAATTTTCAGGATATTACAACAAAGTACAAGTAACAAAAGCAAAAATCAACCAGTGGAACTGCATCAAACTAAAAAGCCTCTGCATAGAAAAAGCAACACTTAGCAAAATGAAAAGACAACCTATAGAATGGGAGAAAATATTTGCAAATCATCTATCTGTTAGGAGTTAATATCCCAAATATATGAGGAATTCACACAACTTAATAGAAAAAAAACCTGAGGGCACCTGGGTGGCTTAGTGGGTCAAGCGGCCAACTCTTTTTTTTTTCAATGTTTATTTATTTTTGAGAGACAGAGAGAGACAGAGCACGAGTGGGAGAGGGACAGTGGGAGACACAGATTCCAAAGCAGACTCCAGGCTCCAAGCTGTCGGCACAGGGCCCGACGTGGGACTCGAACCTACAAACTGTGAGATCACGACCTGAGCCGAAGTCAGACGCTTAACTGACTGAGCCACCTGGGCGCCCCTAAAATAAACATTTTTTTAAAACAAAAAAATCTGATTAAGGAATTTGAATAGACATTTTCCCAAAGATGACATAACAGGTACATGAAAAGATGCTTAACGTCGTTAATCATCAAGGGAATGTAAACCAATACCACAATGAGATATCACAGTATACCTGTTATATGGCTACTATCAATAAGGCAAGGAACAAGTGTTGGAGAGGGTAGAAAAAAGGGAACCCTTGTGCACTGCTGGTGGGAATGTAAATTGGTGCAGCCTTATGGAAAGCAGTATGGGGATTCCTCAAAAAATTAAAAATGCAACTACCAGATGACCCAATAATCCTATTTCTGGGTATATGTTTGCTGGAAATATAATCAATATTGGAGAGATATTGCTCTCTCATGTTCACTGCAGCATTATGCACAGGAGCTAAGACATGGAAACAACGTAGGTGTTCACTGATGGATAGTTGAATAAACTGTGATACACACACACACACACACACACACACACACAGGGATATTACTAAACTATAAAAAAGAAGGAAATCCTGTGTTTTGTGACAATATGGATGGACCCTGAGGGCATTACGTTAAGTGAAATAAGTCAGACAGAGAAAGACAATAATGGTATATTCTCATTTACATGTGGAACCAAAAAAAATCTGTATGACTCAAAACGGAGAGTAAAATGGTGGTTGCCAGGGGCTGGGCGGGGGGTGGGGAAAATGAGGGAGATGTTGGTCAAAGAGTACACACTTCAAGCTATATGTTCTGGGAATCTAATTAATGTACAGCATGATGACTATAATTAACAATACTATAGGGGCACCTGGGTGGTTCTGTGGGTTAAGCCTCTGACTCTTGATTTCAGCTCAAGTCATGATCTCATGGTTCGTGAGATCAAGCCCCATGTTGGGCTCTGTGCCATCAGCTCTGATTCTCTCTCTCTCTCCCCTTCCCTGCTCATGTGCATGCGCGTGCCCTCTCTCAAAATAAATAAATCAACTTAAAAAAATATTATATTACTGAAAATTGCTAAGAGAGTAGATCTTAAATGTTATCACCACAAACACAAAAAAAATTATGAGAGAAAATAGAGATGTTAACTAACTTTATTGTGGTAATCATGTCACAATATATATGTGTATCAAATCATTACATTTTACACCTTACACTTACACAGGTTATATGTTAATAATATGTTGATAAAGCTGGAAAAAAAGAAATTATAATTCTCTACAGTAAAAGAATAAAGTAGAAAAATAATTTTATTGTCTCAAAAGACACAGGAAAAAATATTTGATAAAGTTCAAAACCCATTAATGGCTGAACAAAACGGAGCAAAGGAGAAATAGGAATTTTCTTTTCTTTTTTTTTCAACGTTTTTTATTTATTTTTGGGACAGAGAGAGACAGAGCATGAACAGGGGAGGGGCAGAGAGAGAGGGAGACACAGAATCAGAAACAGGCTCCAGGCTCCGAGCCATCAGCCCAGAGCCTGACGCGGGGCTCGAACTCCCGGACCGCGAGATCGTGACCTGGCTGAAGTCGGACGCTCAACCGACTGCGCCACCCAGGCGCCCCAAGGAATTTTCTTAATCTGATTTAAAAAACCCCACAAAACTCTAAAAAAAGCCCTTCAGCAAACATGTTACCTAACTGTGTAATATTGAATGCTTTCCCTTTGAGATCAAAATGAGACAAGGAGAATTGCTTTCACCGTTTCTAGTATATTGTATTAGAGGATTTAGCTGGTACAATGAGGCAACAAAAAGAAATTAGAAGGTGTAAGGATTGCAAAGTAACAAAATCAGCTTGCAGAAAACAGTTTGGACGTTTTAAGTTGAACTGAGGCATACTATATGATCCAGCATTTTCAATTCTAGGTATATGCCTAGGGAAATTCTTGTACAAGTACACAGGACATGTGTGACAATGTTCACAACAGTGTTATTCATAATAGCCCCAACTGGGTGTGTGTGTCGGGGTGTGGGGGGGGAACCATAAAGAATAGAATGCATAGGGGCATCTGGGTGACTCAGTTGGTTAAGCATCAGACTTTGGCTTAGGTCACGAGATGTCACAGTTTGTGAGTTCGAGCCCCACATCAGGCTCTGCGCTGACAGCACAGATCTTCAGGTCTTCTGTCTCCCTTTCTCTCTGTCCCTTCCCCGCTTATGCGTATATGTGCCTCTCTCTCTCTCTCTCTCTGTCTCTCTCTCTCAAAAATAAAATAGACATTAAAAAAAAGAGAGAGTAGAATGGATAAATAATTTGTAAAACATTCACATGGTTGATTACTATATGCCAGTGAAACTGAATGAACTGTAGCTACAAACATAAACAGAAATGAATCTCAAAAATATCAGGCAAAATACATATGCCACAGAAAAATGTCTTCAGTGTGATTACATTTACATACAACTCACAAAGTTGGAGAAACTTAGTAATATATTGCTTAGGGATACACACATACATGAAAAAAAAACCAGAAAAATTATTACAGAAGTCAAGATAAAGGTTACCTCTAGGGAAGATGAAGAGGGATGTTTTTGGAAGATGTTTCTACGGTGGGAGGTGGTTTTCACAAGGGTATTATTCTTTAAGCTCTACATCTGTATTTCATACATGCTTTATGTGTGATATATTTCACCACAAAGGTCTTTTTCTAAAGCAATTCCCTTTAGATCTAATTACCAGTTTACAGAGAATATAGAGCATAGCAGGACACATTAAATGATACCATGAGTAAACAATCAGCAAAGTCTAGACTTTGGAAAAATCTAGAGGGCAAATCATCTTGTTTCTTCAGTACAAAATTCCAAGGGGAAAAAAAGAAATGAAGAAGGAACCTGTAACTTACAGAAGACTTAACAGACATATTCATCAACTTCCATGTGTGGATATTTGGATACTCATGGAAGAAAATACTGAAAATTAAATAACATGGCAATTGCAAATGTGTGAGCATTAACTGGTCAGACAATAATAAGGATTTATTTGCAATTTTATTGGGATGTGGTGATGGAACAGTGGTTGTGTTTAAAAAGGGATTCCTTGGAGTGCCTGGGTGGTTCAGTTGGTTAAGCGTCTGACTCTTGGTTTCGGCTCAGGTCATAATCTCACGGTTGGTGAGTTTGAGCCCCATGTAGAGCTCTCTCTCTCTGCTTCTTCCCCTCCCTCTTCCCCTTTCCCACTCACTGTCTCTGTCAAAATAAACAAATAAAAACTTATAACAAATAAAACAAATAAAAAGGAAGTCCTTGTCTTTTACAGGTCGATAATGAAATATTTATAGATGAAATTATATCAGTCTTAAGATTCAATTCAAAACAATCCTGGGTGGGAGGGATGGTATAAAGAAAACAAGATTGGCCATGAGTTGAAAATTATTGAAGCTAATGATGGTATACTGGATTTCACTAAGTTTTAACTATGTTTGAAATTCTGCATACTAAAATTAAAATAAAATAAGATAAAAACTGGAGCAAAAAAAAAAAAGAAAAGAAAAGAAATTTGCTCAGTCAAGATCTGCTTTGAAAGGGACATTTTGGGGTTCATTACTTTCTCATCGTGCAAAGAATGGCACCATGCTTCTTCCATAGGACAATTTAGATCTGTACTTCTCAGTCTTTAATGTGCATCTGAATCAGAAGGATCTCGTTAAAATGCAGATTTGGATCCAGAAGATCTGAAGTGGGGCCTGATATCTGCATTTCTGACAAGCTCACAGGGGATGCTGACACAGGGTTCCCTAAAGGATGCAGTTATTCCCTCTTCATAACCTCTCTTCCATTGGCCTTCTACCACTTCCTCATTCTCCACCATCCCTTCCTGGGCCCGTTCCCATTCTGGCCCAGCTTAGCTTCTGTGGCTCACCTGGACCATCACTCCCTTGTAAACCCCTTCAACATCTCTCCTGTGGGATTTGTCCAGCAAAACTTCAACGTGATGACACTACCGTTCTCCAGGTGCTTGAACCCAAGCATTTAAACGACGGTGGAGAAAACGACCCAATACATATTCTTCATAGGCACTCTGTTTTATGTAGCAACCCTGCTCCCTCCTTTACAGTGCTTATTTCTCCCTCTCCAAGAGGACCAGTTTATATGTCCTCTCTTTCCTCTTTCCATCTCCTTTACTCTCTGCTAATGACCTTGCCTTTGTTGTGAAAACAAAAGTTGACACACAGCAAGCTCTTCATCTTCCCAGTACCAAATTTAGGAGTCTTTGTGTGCCTGTTCCATCTTTTCTCCTCATCCCTGCCTATAAAAAAATTAAAATCTGTCATCACCTATCTGTTCACACACACTTTTCCATCCCATCCCCTCTTGCTCATTCCACTGCGCCATCTTGAGAGTTTACATCATCTAGAGGCTGCTATTGTTTTTAAAAAAGCAAATATAAAATCAAGACAGTTCTTCTAACCCTGCCCCATATCTAAATACTGCCTGATTTCCATTATGCCTTTCATAGTTTACTTACCTCCCTTCACTCCTTAACCCACGCCAACAGGGTTTCTATCCTCACTGCTCCACCAAAACTGCTCTAGTCCAAGTCTTCAGCTAGCTCCAAGGTTCCAAGTCAGACAGACACTTTTCTGTCCTCAATTTACCCAGTGTCTCAGCAACATTTGACCCAGTTCATAAAATTTTTTATCTTTTTCTGTCCTTCCCATCCCCATCCCCACTCCCCACCCCTCGCAAATACCCTCATCCTCTCCTAGTCTTTCCACTTTGGGAATACGTTCACCAACCTGGGAAGCTTTAATATGTCCTTTTTCTTTAACACCTTTCAAATCCATCAGCAAGCCTTGCTTTTCCTACCACATAAGCATTTTTTTCTAATCTGTCCACTCCTATTCCATTTTCATTGCAATTACATTAAACTAAATTGTCTCCTAGTTCCCAAACAGGCCACCCACTTCCTTGCCTCAGGGCCTTTGTACATGCTATTGCCTTGTCTGGAACACTTAAACACATTCTGAGTTCCATATGGCCCAAATTTCATTCTAGGGTAACAATCTCAAAGTCTTCCTAGACTCTAAGCCGTTCCCAGATAACCCTGTGAGAAAAGGAGACATTTCTATATCACAGTCTAGATACACTCTTGATCCATGTCCAAAACAGATGCTCAGACTCCTACTTGTTCCAATCAGAAAACAAAGGTTGATATATGACCAAGTTTAAGTTCATTTCCAATCATAGTAAAATTGACCCCAAATTTCCTCCTGGTTTTCAGTTCCTTCCCACAGTAGAGGAAGACATTACCAGATTATCATTTTCAATTCATGTTGTAGACTGGAAACAAATGGAACCCCATTTTTTGTAGCTCCTCTGGTTCAGAGATATATTTCTCCATCCCTTGAATCTGGGCTTGCCCATGCAACTTGTCTAGGCCAATGGAACACTAGCAAATGGGAAACAAGTGGATGTTTGAAATGTGCATGTGCATTGGGCCCCCCCACCCCAACCTCGTTGCTTTTGGAACCCAGCTGTCATATGAAGAAGACGGGGCTAGCTCACTAGATGAGGAGACACATGACCCGGTCAAGTTCAACTGCCCCTGCCGATCAGCAGACAAATGAATGAGATCATCTAGGACCAGCTACCTGCAGCCAGCCTGCCAGCTGACTAGTGAACCCAAGCAAGAACTACCATCCAGATGATCCCACCCGCGACTGCCAACCCATGGCATAACAACCCATGGCTGTTTTAAGCCACTATGTCTCAGCGTGGTTTATAGTGCAGCAAAAACTAACTGATACAGCTCTTGAAGAAGTCTTTTCATACTGCAGATCCAATTATGCTACCTCCCTACTTAAAATGCTTTAATGGGTTTTCATTGATCCTGGAATACAACCCAAGTCACTTTGGCAAGGCCTACAAGATATCCACATTGCCTGAATGGCCTCATCTCCTGTCATCATCCCAATCACACTGTGCTCAGCCCACTGGCTTCTTGCTGGTCTTTGGGTGGTCCCAGCTCTTTCCCACCTCAAGGCCCTCACACATACTATTATTCCTTCTGGAATGCTTTTCCTGGATCTTCACCTGCTTGACTTCCTGGCTCCTCTCTCAGGTTCCAACTTAAGTATTGCATTGGTGACTCCTTTGACCAAGTCTTCCTCTTTGTCCCCCCAACTGAAGCATGTCTCCAGTTACGTATTCTCATGGCACCCCCTTATTCTTCTGGGCAAATACACTGATTTGAAATAATATGTTGTCTTTATGTGGTATGTTTAATAGCTGCCTTCTCCAATGGACTGTAAACCCCATGAGAACAGGGTGTCTCTGTCTTGCTCACAGAGGTGTCCCCAAACCTTGCATACTACCTGTCACATAGTAACGTGGATGGATTTTTTTCTAGGCAGTTTATCGCAGTAGGTAACTGTGCAGGCTCTGGAGAGATTCTTCCTGGGCCCTGAATCCTAGCTCTACCCACTTACTAGTTGAGTGACCTAACTGACTTCTCTGTGTCTCAGTTTGCCTATCTCTAAATTGGAGACAGAAATTGCACCTGTTCATTGAGTTGTTGGGTGGATTGTGCTCAATAACTGTTAGTTATTTCTTGCTGAACAGGTGTCAGCACACCTGGATAACAGTGAACCAGAAGCTAGATCTGACACAGCCAACACCTGCTTCCTATAGTAATGTGGACACTGCCAAGATTACATCTAGATGTGTCTCCTGCATGGCTAGTTTTTCAACCAATGCTCTGCCTCATTATACAAAGGTACAGCCTCAAACTCTGATCCAGCCCTCTGAAAAGCATACAGTCCTAAGCCTTGAGCACTGGATCCTGGCCCCTGCTTTAAAACGTCACTTCTCCCACAGAGTCAGACATTTGGGGTCAGAAAGCAATGTCTCCTGACTGCTGTAACTGCCCCTCCTATCACTTGATGATCTAGCTAAGCAGGGATCCGGTTAGCCAATGAACATGCACCCAAGGAACAGTTCTGATGGCCCCAAGAAATAGATCAGTCACCCTCTAACACACACACACACACACACACACACACACACACACACACACAGGACAGGAAGTGGGCCATGTACATTGTGTTAGTGAGAAAAACATTTTGGAAGGGATAATTAGTGCATTTCCAATCACCAAGTCCTCAGAGTCTTGTCTTTCAGGTTCTGGACAGAAAAAATAGATCTAGGTGTCCAGAAAAATAGTAATTTTAAAAGGTGAGGGGAACAGACCCCTAAGAAAAGCAGGAGAGAGACAAGAAGTGGGGGGCGAATAAGAGGAGAAAATAGGAGTTGGAGAGGGAGGAGGCAGGTGAGAGAGAGACTCAGAGGAGCAAGGCTGAGGAAGGCAAGAGATGGGAAAGAGGCAGGCCGGCGGGGAGACGGGGGAAAGGGACGGGGGAGCTCCTTCCACCCCAGCGCGACGTAACCAGTAACCAGCGCAGCTCCGCTTTCCGGGGAGGCTGCGGAGGTTCGGCGGACCGAGAGCGAGAGCCGCAGCTCCCCGGAGCCGGCAGGCGCTTTCCTTCCAACGTGCCCAGCAAGGGTGTCCTGTGCATGCTAATGAGGCAGCCTAGGACAGCTTCACAAATAATTGCTCACAGTGTTCAGTAACTTACCAGGCTGGGAGTCAGTGGGCTGCAGAATGATGGGGCACAGCTCCTGGGGGACCCCCAGCAGAGGGGGCCTGGTCTCCAGGTACCCGGTGCTCACAGGTTAGTGCCTGCAAGATGACGGGTTTTCCATTCAGTCGGGCACCAGCCCAAAGGGAGGGAGAGCCAGACCAAAAGGCAAAAGAGAGGAGGGGAACCTGCTTGTGTTTTTGTATTTAAATTGTTTTTGAGCCCACGTAGCCCTGGGAGTCACATGCTGCCTCCAACATCACCGGAGTCATCACATGATACAGGTCCCCCATCATGTGATAAGACAATTCTGCCTAACTTCGGCCCCCCACCCCCACCCCCACCTCACAGGCTGACGGATAAAGTGCTTCTGGAGGAGCCCCCCGCCCCTCCCCGCAGATAGCTGGTTGAGGGAGGGATGCAGATGGAGAAAGCTTGGAGCCCATGCAACGCTGAGATCTTGACGAATACTTAATACGCCTTTCCCCCTCCTCCTAAGCTACTGCGACTTGGAGCCGCGCCAGCCTCATTTGAATTCCAGCCTTTGTGAATAACTCCAGTGTCGCCACCGTTGCTCCAGCAATCGCAGGGCCTTTGCGCTCACACCAGCCTGCCTCGTTCTGGAAAGCCCTGGTCCGCCGCCTCCCCGCCCCGCAGCTTCCATGCCGCCTCACCGAGCAGCGGGAGCGGGGCGGAGGTGGGGAGACTGCGCCCGCTGAACCTTCTAGGCTTGCTTTCTTTTTTTTTTTTCCCAGCTGCAGTGAGAGTCAGGTGGGGCCCCCGTCTGGCTCTCTGATTAGGCTGTCTCCTCTTGGTGATCCTAGCTCTGTTCTGCCTGCAGGATTTCTCTCTACCAATCTCCATGTGTGCGTGCATTTCTAGGTTTGTCTCCTTCATCAAGATACAGTTGAATCGATTTGGTTTAAAGATCTGTTGGGCTTGTTTCCTCCCACGTCAGTAGCCTCCTTTCCTCATTGATTCCTTCACTCTAACAATCTTTTATTAAACAAACGTTTTTGTAGAGCACCTACTATGTTGCAGGTCTTGTGCTCGGCACTGGTGAGGAGGAGGAGAGGTTTTAAAGATGCATAAAGTCGGCTCCCTGTTCTTGGGGTCATGTTGTGGCCGAGGCAACAGAAACACAGACAGAAGTAGCACATGCAGATTTCATGGTCACACAAACTTGTTTGTACAGAAATGTAAATTCCCTGTTTGTCTAGGCCCAAATCTGATTTCTACCCTAACCACCCTGCCCCCCCCCCCTTCTGCCACATGCAGGAAACAATTTATCACACCATTTAAACTCCATCAGGGGTAAGCAGTCAAGTATGTGTGTCACAGACACCTCTGCTTTATTGTGTAGGACAAAACTTTTTTATTTGGAGCTGTCTCTTTCCACTGGCGCCCATCTGGCCTTCAGACATAATCCTCTTTTGCTGGACCTCACCCCCAAATTGCAAAGTGATAGTGAAGGACTCTCCTTCTAAGGAAAGTGGTCCACACGGTTTCTTTACTAGTTAGTTCATCTGAGTAAGTATCAGAGCTTATCAACCCCAGGGTGGAGAGCAACAAGAGAAAAATCTTTTTTTTTTTTTTTAAGATTTTTTTTCTTTGTTAAATGTTTCTTTTTGAGAAAGAAAACAAGTGTGGGACGGGCAGAGAAAGATGGGGACAGAGGATCCAAAGCCAGCTCTGTGCTGACAGGAGAGAGCCTGATATGAGGCTCAAACTCACAAATCATGAAATTATGACCTGAGCTGAAGCTGGATGCTTAACTGATTGAGCCACCCAGGGGCCCCTGAAAAGAGAAAAATCTTTCATTTTACTTGCTTTAAATCTGAAGCAGAGAAAAACCACCCAGATGAGTTTACTGGAAAGTGATTAGATTCAGTTTCCTGTATTGGCAGAATGGGTGGTGAGTGAGGGTGCGGCAGGGAGGCGGGAGGCTGGAGGCAGGGGTGAAGTTCAGGTGTAGAACTTCTTGCCTTACACATTTCTACAACTCATGTTCCCTGTCAACAAAACCCCTTTATAAACATTCCAATAGCAATGTTTCCAATGTAGGCATGTGACAGTTCTTGCCGGAGGGGTGAGAGGGTCAACTGCTTGGACCTTCTGGAAAGATTTTTCCTATTTAATAAGAGGGAGGATCATGAGGAAAAAAGTCCTTTTCTTGCTTGCTACATTTTGCTACTTGGATGTGGTCATGGGAGACAGCCGTGTGACAATGAGTTAAAGAACATCATTAACATGCTAAAGATGGCAAAGAAGAAGACTGAAAGGGGTGCCTGAGTGGCTCAGTTGGTTGAGCATCCAACTCTTGATTTTGTCTCAGGTCATGATCCCACAGCTGTGAGATGGAGCCCCCCATTGGGCTCTGCACTCAGTGTGGAGCCTGCTTGGGATTCTCTCTCTCTTTCCCCATCTGCCCCTTCCCCATGTGCACATGTGCATTCTCTCTCTCTCTCTCTCCCTCTCTCTCTCTAAATAAACATTACAAAAAAGGACAGAAAAGCCATAGGTCCTTAATGGAATTGAACTGCCAAAATAACCAGTTATTTTACCACTTGTGGTTGGAACACATCCTAACTGAAACCGCATCCAAGGAATTTGGCTGTTGCTTGCTGGTCATCAAGGAACTTGTGGAGGTGGAGGTCTGGTGACAGTGGGTTAAGAAGTAAATTGGAAAATTCTATTCCTGACAATATGGAGGACCCGATAGGCATAGAGAAGTTCTGGATAAAATATAACAGGCATTCTTTCAAGTGCAGAGCGGAGCTGCCTAAAAGGCAAGAGGAAACAGAAAACCAGAGAGCCAAGCACCATAAATTAACACTGTGCCAATCTTGAAGAACTGGTGCTTGGTGGGGATATGGTAGCCTTAGAGGATTGGGTTGTAGCCCACGCAGCTGAAGGTGACAAAGTCTTGCCCCTGAGAGCTGGAAATGAAATTTCTACAACTTAGGGCCCTTAAAGCACTGTATTCTCAATGAAAATGTGGAACAGGACAAAGTTTACCTTTATGTCCAAGAAAACATGGGTCTTGTGGGATCTGACCTGAATTCTAAGTCAGAGAAAAAATGACTCCCCTGATAATTAATAAGCCTGTCTTGTCCTCACGTGCCCTTGATGTTTGAATATACAGTCGACTCTTGAACAACACAGGGATTAGTGGCACTGACCCCCGATGCAGTAAAAATCCACAAACTTTTGACTCTTCAAAAACTTAACTACTAATATCTTTCTGTTGACCAGAAGCCTGAACAGTCAATTAATACATATTTTTATGTTATATATAATACTGTATTCTTATAATATAAAGTAAGCTAGAAAAAAGAAAATGTTATTAAGAAAATCATAACAGGGGCGCCTGGGTGGCGCAGTCGGTTGGGCGTCCGACTTCAGCCATTTTTTTTTTAAACATTTTATTTTTTATTTTTTTAACGTTTATTTATTTTTGAGACAGAGAGAGACAGAGCATGAACAGGGGAGGGTCAGAGAGAGGGAGACACAGAATCCGAAACAGGCTTCAGGCTCTGAGCCGTCAGCACAGAGCCCGACATGGGGCTCAAACCCACGGACTGCGAGATCATGACCTGAGCCAAAGTCAGCCGCTTAACTGACTGAGCCACCCAGCTCGAACTCCGTGAGTTCGAGCCCCGCGTCAGGCTCTGGGCTGATGGCTCAGAGCCTGGAGCCTGTTTCCGATTCTGTGTCTCCCTCTCTCTCTGCCCCTCCCCCGTTCATGCTCTGTCTCTCTCTGTCCCAAAAATAAATAAAAAACGTTGAAAAAAAAAAAGAAAAAAGAAAATCATAACAAAGAGAAACTACATTTATAGTACTGTCCTGTAAAAAAAAAAGTCCATGTACAAGTGACCTCCACAGTTCAAGGTTGTGTTGTTCAAAGGTCAACTGTAAACCACTTTTATGACCCAGAAAAAACAAAAATAAAAAATAACACATAAAGAGAGGAGCCTTGGACAGGCAAACATAAAACTGATCTAAAAGCAAATTCCTTAAGCCCAGGCCTCAAAGAATACCCACAGATTAAGTTCCCATCACAGATGAGTTCATAATCCAAAATTTAAAAACACCAGTTCTTTTAACACACAGCCAGAACAAAGAGCAGGACAGACACTATAAATTTCATATAATAAAACAGTTGAATGATGTCTATTAAAAAACTTTATGCTTAACTTTTAAAAAAGAGGGAGTGCCCTTTGATTCCAAATAAGATGGAATAACAGGAATTAGATGTACCCTTCTGCCTGAAATTGAAAAAAAAAAAAGACAAAATATATGACAACAGTTTTCAAGACATTGAATGTCAGACAACAAAGGACAGTGATCTTCGAGACAAAGGAAACCAAGGAGATAAGCCCTATTATTGCCCCATATTACTCCCTAGAGAGAGTTTCCAAGCTGCAGTGCAGATGTGGAACTCAAACGGAGTCTGACAGTCTCCCTAAGTCAAAGAGACAGAGCTGGGAGTCCAGGGAGGCCAATGCCAATAGAGTTTTCAGGGCAGTTCACTGGAGAGGACAGAGCTGCACAGAAAATGAAGTGCAAGGGTATCTCTCAAGTCTTCAGTTGAGTACATAACATCACATGTCTGTGAGAAAACTACCTAACACGATGGGAAAAACTACCCCAAAGGATTTGAGAGACTGAGTTTTGGGGGTACACATAGGGCCAGGAACACCTCCTGCTCACTATCCTAGAATGGAAAACTTCCTAATTCACAGGGTATCAGGTAGGACAGTTAGAAGTGTTTTGCCTCAGTGGTGGGACTGAATTATGCCTAGACTAAACACAACTCTGGTTTAACCAAACAAACTTTCAAAGCAAGCTTTGAAAGGATCAGCAGGTTTCCAAGTAACTGAACTGCACCCCCTATCAAAGTTCAAAAGTATTTAAAGAAACACAGAAACAGCTAGCACACGTCAAAGTAAAATTCACAAGTCTACCATCTGATCTCCAATATTAACAGACATGCAAAGAAACAGAAAAACATAACTCATGGAGAGGAGAAATAATCAATCAAAACTAACCTAGAAATGGCACACAATAGAATTAGTATATAAGGAAGTGCAAGCAGTTACAATAATTACCTTCCATATGTGCTAGAGGAAAGATGAGACATGTTAGGTAGAAACATGGAAGATGGAACAAAGAACAAAATCAGTCTTCTAGATTTTAAAAAAAGGAAAAAAAATTATGGCTGAAATTTTTCCAAATAGATGAAAACTATAAACACAAAGATCCAAAAAGCTAAACAAACACTAACCATGAGAAACATAAGGAAAACTACACCAAAGAATGTCATAATCAAACTGCTTAAAACCAACTATAAAGAGGAAATATTAAAAGTGGGTAGGGATCATTTCACATCTGCTGGAATTGCTATAATTAAAAAAAAAAACACGCTTTTGTGTTGGCAAAGATAGGGAGAAATTAGAATCCTCTACACTGCTGGTGAGAATGTACAATGGTGCAGCCACTTTGGAAAACAGTTTGGCAATTACCTAAAAAGTTAAATATTCAATTACTATTTGGTTCAATAGTTTTGATCCTAGTTGCATACCCAAGAAAACACGTGTTTCATAAAAACTAATACATAAGTGTTCATAGCAGCATTAATCACAATAGCCAAAACATGGAAATCTAAGTGTCCCTCAAATGATTAATAGAGAAACAAAATGTAGTATATACTTAAAATGAAATATTATGTGGTCATAAAAAGAAATTAAATACTGATACAAGGTGCAACATGAATGAACCTTAAAAACATATTAAGTGAAAGAAGGCAGACGTCAAAAAACCCATGTATTATATGATTCCCTTTACATTGAATATCCAGTATACACACATCTGTAAAGAAAAGTAGACTAGGGCTGGAGAGATGAGGGTATTGGGGATGTGGTAACAGCTAAAGGGTATGGGTTTCTTTCTGGGGGTGATAAAATCCTCTAAGGTTGTGTAGTGATCACTGCACAACTCTGTGAATATACTAAAAACCACTGAGTTGTATACTTTAAATGTGCAATATGTGAATTATATTTCAATAAAGCTGTTACAAAAAATAAGCAATGAGAGAGTGGAAAATTTTACAGAGAAACAAAAGGAAGGATGATAGTAAATTTCTGTTGGAAAAAATGCATATGAGACACAGTATAACATCTTTCCTTTAGTAAAAGGAAAAAAAGTCAACCTAGAATTCTACACTTAGCAATAAACCTTTCAAAAAGTAAAGCAAAATAAAAATGTTTTTAGTCATACAAAAGCTGAAAAAAATTCATCACCAGCAGACCTTCACTATAGGAAATGTTCAAGGAAGTCCTTCAGGCAGAAGAAAATGATGCCAGATGGCAATCTGGATCTACATAAAGGAATCTCAATTCCTTGAGATTATAAAGGAATAAAGAGGACAAAGAATAGTAAATATAAATACTTTATTTCTTATTTAAAGCTCTGTAAAAATAATAATAATGTATCGTGGGTATACAAAATAACTAGAAGTAAAGTATATGACAAAAAAAATAGCATGAAAACCAGAAGAAGAGAAATAGAAGTATAAGATCCTTATACTAACTATATGTGAAGTGGAATATCACTTGAAAGTGGGCTGTGATTAAGTGTAAGATATATAGTATAAACCTAAAGCAAGCAGTAAAATAACATAATTAGAAGTCATGGCTAATATACCAACAGAGAAGATGAAATGGAATAACAAAAATATTCATTTCACCTGAAAACAGAAAAAAGGAAAAGGGAAACAAAGATGATTTCAACCCATTCATATCAGCAATCACATTAAATATAAATGATCTAAACACCCCATTCCAAAGCAGAGACTGTGAGAGTGAATCAAAAAGCAAGAACCAATTGTATGTTAAAAGAAACCCATTTTAAATATAAAATACAAATAGGTTAAAAACACAAAGATGGGAAAAGATTATACTATGCTAACATTAACCAAAAGAAGGGTAGATTGGTTCTATCAATATCAAACATAGGGAGATGTCTACTACAAGAGATAAAGAGGGTAATTTCATAATGACAACAGGGTTAATTAATCAAGAACATATAACAAACTTAACATTTATTCACCAAATAAGAGAGCTTCAAAATAAATGAAGCACAAGAGATAGTACAGTCAGGAAAAACAGGCAGATCCACAATGATAGGCAGATATTTCAACATCCAGCTTTCAATAATTAATAGAACAACCATACAGAAAATAAGCATAGAAAACTTGAACATTTTGACAAACTCACTCTAATTGACATTTACTGGACATTCCATATGACAATAGCAGAATACACATTGTTTTCAAGTGCGCATAGAATGCTTACCAGGATAAATGACAGCCTCAGTCATAAGACAAATTTCAATAAACTTGAATAAATAAAAATCATATAAGTTCTTCTCCTACCAAAATGGAATTAAATTAGAAATCAGTAACATATAGTTTTTTGTGTGTGTCTCACATCCATGAAATATATAGCCAGATCAACACTAAACCATCCCGCACACCTAGAAAACCGATTTGAGGATTAACACAACAATCTGCACAACCTGAACCACAATCTGCACAACCAGAACTCAGCAGGTAAGCGGCGCAGAGAGGTGAACTGGGGGAGAGAGAAGCCACAGAGGGCAGGGAGTTGTTTTTGCTTGTGGAGAGAGGATGGGGGGGGGGGGGGGGGGGGGGGGGGGAGGGGGGGAGACAGGAAAAGCACCCCCAAAAGCAGCTGGAGAGAAAATGGAAAAGTGGAAACAGCCACAGTGACTGAACTAAAAAGGGAGAAAAGAGAAAAGAGAGGGTTTCAATTCCATTAAGACTCTATAAACGGAGAGCGCAGAGGCTGAAACTCTGCAGCTGATACCTGGTGGTGCCCTGGTGGGAAGGACGAATCCCCGGGAGCAGAGTGGAGTCTGGGGGTCTTCAGGCCACATGGCAGAGGCGGTTCCCCTGCTGGGAGGGCATCTGGTAGAGTCCGTGTGGCCACCTCGCAGACCCCAAAGAAAAACCACATTCGCTGGTGCTGGAACACGGTCCCTGGGGGTGAAGCCTGGTGCCAGACGCGTGTTGTGATTTGCCATAATCGCTGAAACGCTGCTGCTACACTATCGCGCAAACGTTTTCTGGGGCGGGCTGGCACCCGGTCGCGGTCTCTGGGCCTCGTCAGCAGCACCGTACAGCAAACATTCCTGGGTGCGGCCGGCACCCGGCATTGCTCGGTGAGACCCTCCACAGAGGGGCAGAACAGCTCAAGGCCACAGTCTCGCAGAAATACGGGGTCGGGAAACACACCCGCATCTGAGATAAAACTCAGAAGGGAGGTGCTGCCTGGGGCTTGGTCACGGAGGGTGTAAAAGCAGGGAATGGATGGAAGCCGAAGACAAAGGACGGGTGCGCGATTGCTGATCATGGAGAATGGAGATCTGATAAGAGACTGGGTGGCTGGGTGACGCCATTTTTGCCGCTCTGGCGCATGCGCATAGGCACCTACAAGCGCCACAACCGTCCACCCCAGTAAGCTAAGCGGCGCCATCTAGTGGAGAATGGAGCCATTACACTAAGCCCCACCCAACTGGGCCAACCTCGCTCTTCAGGAATAAAACTCTCCGCCTGGTTAGTTTACGGACTAAAAAGTGCTTCAGTTTGACTTCTAGGGGAAAATGAAGTAATTTTAATCATATTTCAGTCTGTTCGCTGGTCCATCTATTCAATTTTCTTTTTTTTTCCATTTCTCTTTTTTTCTCTTTTTCATTTTTCTTGAATACAGAAAGAGAAAAATTTATTTTTATTTTCAATTTTTTATTAAAAATATTTTTCTTTATTTTTTTCTACTATATTTTTTACTTTTGTGTAAATTTTTTCAAATTCTATTTTACTTCCATCATTTGATTTTATTCTGTTTCAGTGTATTCATTTTTTCAAATTTTCAAACGATTTCCTTCTTTTCCCTTTCCTCTTTTTTCTCTAATCTATCAAGCCCCTTTCAACTCCCAGACCAAAACACACCTAGGATCTAGCATCATTTATTTGATGTGTGTGTGTGTGTGTGTGTTGTTTTTAATTTTAACTAACAAATTTTTTTTTTTGTTTTTACCTCATTAATTCCTTTTCTCCCTTTAAAATGATGAAATGAAGGAATTTACCCCAAGAGAAAGAGCAGGAAGAAATGACATCCAGGGACTTAACCAACACAGATACAAGCCAGGTGTCTGAACCAGAATTGAGAATCACAATAACAAGAATACTAGCTGGGGTGGAAAATAGATTAGAATCCCTTTCTGTGGAGATAAAAGAAGTAAAAGTTAGGATGAAATAAAAAATGCTATACCTGAGCTGCAATCTCAAATGGATGACATGGCAGCAAGGATTGATGAGGCAGAGCAGAGAATCAGTAATATAGAGGACAAAGTTATGGAGAATAATGAAGCAGAAAAAAAGAGGGAGACTAAGGCAAAAGAGCAGGATTTAAAGAATTAGAGAAATAAGTGACTCATTAAAAAGGAACAACATCAGAATCATAGGGGTCCTGGAAGAGGAGAGAGAAATAGGGGTAGAGGTTATGTGAGCAAATCATAGCATAAAATTTTCCTAACCTGGGAAAGACACAGACATCAAAATCCAAGAAGCACAGAGGACTCCCATTAGATTCAACAAAAACCAACTATCAAAGAGGCATATTATAGTCAAATTCACAAAATACTCAGGCAAGGAAAGAATCATGAAAGCAGCAAGGGAAAAAAAGTCCTTAACCTACAAGGGAAGACAGATCAGGGTTGCAGCAGACCTATTCACAGAAACTTGGCAGGCCAGAAAGGAGTGGCAGGATATAGTCAGTGTGCTGAATCAGGTAAATATGCAGCCAAGAATTCTTTATCCACCAAGGCTGTCATTCAAAATAGAAGAAGAGATGAAAAGTTTCCCAGACAAACAAAAATTAAAGGAGTTTGTGACCACTAAACCAGCCCTGCAAGAAATTTTAAGGGGGACTCTCTGAGGGGAGAAAAGATGAAAATAAATAAATATATAAATACACACACATACATACAAACATAAATAAATAAATAAATAAATAAATAAATAAATAAATAAACAAACACCAAAGACTAGAAAGGACCAGAGAACACCACCAGAAACTCCAACTCTACAAGCAACATAATGGCAATAAATTCAGTATCTTTCCAGTACTCATTCTAAATGTCAATGGACTCAATGCTCCAATCAAAAGACATAGGATAACAGAATGGATAAGAAAACAAGATCCATCTATATGCTGTTTACAAGAGACCCACTTTAGACCTAAAGACACCTTCAGATTGAAAGTAAGGGGGTGGAGAACCATCTATCATGTTAATGGTCAACAAAAGAAAGCCGGAGTAGCCATACTTATATCAGACAATCTAGACTTTAAAATAAAGACTGTATCAAGAGATGAAGAAGGGCATTATATCATAAATAAGGGGTCTATCCACCAAGAAGACCTCACAATTGTAAATGTTCAGGCACCAAATGTGGAACCACCCAAATATATAAATCAATTAATCACAAACATAAAGAAACTCATTAATAATACCAGAATAGTAGGGGACTTCAACACCCCCACTTACAACAATGGACAGATCATCTAATCAGAAAATCAACAAGGAAACAATGGCCTTGAATGACACACAGGACCAGATGGACTTAACAGATATATTCAGAACATTTCATCCTATAGCAGCAGAATATACATTCTTCTCCAGTACACATGGAGCATTCTCCAGAATAGATCACATACTGGGTCACAAATTACCCCCTCATGAGTACAAAAAGATCGAGATCATACCACGCATATTTTCAGATCACAACGCTATGAAACTCAAAATCAACCACAAGAAAAAATCTGGAAAGACAGCAAACACTTGGAAACTAAAGAACATCCTACTCAAGAATGAATGGGCTAACCAGGAAGTTAAAGAGGAAATTAAAAAGTACATGGAAGCCAATGAAAATGATAACACCACAACCTAAAACCTCTGTGATGCAGCAAAGGTGGTCATAAGAGGAAAGTATATAGCAATCCAGGCCTTCCTAAAGAAGGAAGAAAGTTCTCAGATACCCAACCTAACCTTACACCTTAAACAGCTGGAAAAAGAACAGCAAATAAAACCCAAAACCAGCAGAAGACAGGAAATAAGAAAGATTAGAGCAGAAATTAATGCTATTGAGACCAAAAAAAACAGTAGAACAGATCAATGAAACCAGAAGCTGGTTCTTTAAAAGAATTAACAAAATTGATAAACCACTAGCCAGTTTGACCAAAAAGAAAAAGGACCCAAATAAATAAAATCAAGAATGAAAGAGGAGAGATCACAACCAATGCAGCAGAAATAAAAACAATAATAAGAGAATATTATGAGCAATTATACATCAATAAAATGGGCAATCTGGAAGAAATGGACAAATTCCTAGAAACATATACACTATCAAAACTGAAACAGGAAGAAATAGAAAATTTGAACATACCCATAACCAGTAAAGAAGTCGAATTGGTAATCAAAAATCTGCCAAAAAAAACAAGAGTCCAGGGCCAGATGGCTTTCCAGGGGAATTCTACCAAACATTTAAGGAAGAATTAACACCTATTCTCTTGAAGCTGTTCCAAAAAATAGAAATGGAAGGAAACCTTCCAAACTCTTTCTATGAAGCCAGCATTACCTTGATTCCAAAACCAGACACTGACCCCACTAAAAAGGAGAACTACAGACCAATTTCCCTGATGAACATGGATGCAAAACTCGTCAGCAAGATATTAGCAAATTGTATCCAACAATACATTAAAAAAATTATTCATCACAACCAAGTGGGATTTATACCTATGATGCAGGGCTGGTTCAATACCTGCAAAACAATTAACGTGATTCATCACATCAATAAAAGAAAGGACAAGAACCACATGATCCTCTCAGAAGATGCAGAGAAAGCATCTGACAAAACACAACATCCTGTCTTGATAAAAACCCTCAAGAAAGTAGGGATAGAAGGATCATACCTCAAGATCATAAAAGCCATATATGAAAGACCCAATGCTAATATCATCCTCAATGGGGAAAAACTGAGACCTTTCCCCCTAAGGTCAGGAGAAAGACAGGGATGTCCACTCTCACCACTGTTATTCAACATAGTATTGGAAGTCCTAGCCTCAGCAATCAGACAACACAAAGAAATAAAAGGCATCCACACTGGCCAGGAGGAGGTCAAACTTTCACTCTTCGCAGATGACATGATACTCCATATGGAAAACCCAAAAGATTCCACCAAAAAGCTGCTAGAACTGATTCATGAATTCTGCAAAGTTGCAGGATATAAAATCAATGCACAGAAATTGGTTGCATTCCTATACACCAACAATGAAGAAAGAGAAATCAAGGAATCGATCCCATTTATAATTGCACCAAAAACCATAAAATACCTAGGAAGAAATCTAACCAAAGAGGTGAGCAATCTATACACTGAAAACTATAGAAAGCTTATGAAAGAAATTGAATAAGACACACTAAAAAAAACGGAAAAATATTCCATGTTCCTGGATAGGAAGAACAAATATTGTTCTATAGCCAAAGTATGGAAAGGCCAAAATGTCCATCGATGGAAGAATGAATAAAGAAGATGTGGCATATATATACAATGGAGTATTACTTGGCAATCAAAAAGAATGAAATCTTGCCATTTGCAACTACATGGATGGAACTAGAGGGTATTATGCTAAGCAAAATTAGTCAGAAAGACAAATATCATATGACTTCACTCATATGAGGACTTTAAGACACAGAACAGATGAACACAAGGGAAGGGAAGCAAAAATAATATAAAAACAGGGAGGGGGACAAAACATAAGAGACTCTTATATATGGAGAAGAAACTGAGGGTTACTGGAGGGGTATGGGAGGGGGGATGAGCTAAATGGGTAAGGGGCACTAAGGAATCTACTCCTGAAATCATTGTTGCACTATATGCTAACTAATTTGGATGTAAATTTAAAAAATAAAGTAAAATAACATAACATAACATAACATAACATAACATAACATAACATAACATCAGTAACATATATTGGGGAGCCTGGGTGGCTCAGTCAGTTAAGCGTCTGACTTTGGCTTAGGTCATGATGTCACAGTCCATGGGTTTGAGCCCTGCATCAGGCTCTGTGCTGACAGCTCAGAGCCTGGAGCCTGGAGCCTGCTTCAGATTCTGTGTCTCCCTCTCTCTCTGCTCCTCCCCTGCTCTCTCTGTCTCAAAAATAAATAAACATTAAAAAATTTACAAAATCAGTAACATATCTGAAAAATCTCTAAATATTTGGAAACTAAATAACATACTTCTAAATAACCCATGGGTGAAAAGAAAAATCAAAAAAGAAACTAGAATTTTGAACTGAGTGCTAATTAAAATGTAATAAAAATGTTAGATGAAGCTAAGATGGTATTTAAATAGAAATCTGTGACACTAAATTCCTATACGAGAAAAGAAAGACCTCGGGGCACCTGGGTGGCTCAGTCAGTTAAGCATCTGACTTCAGCTCAGGTCATGATCTCACGGTTTGTGAGTTCAAGCCCCACATCGGGCTCTGTGCTGACAGCTCAGAGCTGGAACCTGCTTCAGATTCTGTGTCTCCCTCTCTCTCTATCCCTCCCCGACTACTGCTCTGTCTCTCTCTGTCTCTCAAAAATAAATAAATGTTAAAAAAGAAAAGAAAAGAAAAGAAAAGAAAAGACCTCAACTCAATAACTTCAGCTATTGCCTTAAGAAATTAGGAGAAAAAAATAAAAGCAAATAAAGCACAGAGTAAGCAGAAGAAAGGAAATATAAAATTAGAACAGATATTTACAAAATAGACAACTAAAAGATAATACAGAAAAATCAATGAAACCAAAAGCCGATGTTAACAGATCAATACAATTAATAAACTTCTAGCCACACTTGTCAGGGAGAAAAAAGGAGAAGACACAAGTTACCAATATCAGGAGTGAGAAAGATAACACTACTCCAGATTCTATGAATATTAAAAAGGATAAGAAGATATTATGGGTAACTTTACATTGATGAACTTGACAACTTTGATAAAGTAGGAAAGTGCCTGGAAAGACACAAAGTGTCAAAGCTCACTCAAGAATAGATAGATAACTTGGATAAGTGTTATGTCTATTAAAGAAATTGAAATTGCACTTAAAATCTTAAAATCTTTTCAGTAAGGGAAACTACAGGGCCAGATGACTTCACTGAGTAATTCTACAAAGTTCTTTAAAAAAAATGTTTATTTATTTATGTGAGAGAGAGAATGTGTGTGGGGGGTGGGGAAGGAAGGAACAGAGAGAGAGAGAGAGAGAGAGAGAGAGAGAGAGAGAGAGAGAGAATCCCAAGCAGACTCCGCGCTCAGCACAGAGCCTGACGTGGGGCTCTATCTCATGACCATGAGATCATGACCTGAGATGAAATCAA
Organism: Herpailurus yagouaroundi; assembly: GCF_014898765.1. NCBI lineage: Eukaryota > Metazoa > Chordata > Mammalia > Carnivora > Felidae > Herpailurus > Herpailurus yagouaroundi. Next base: position 341,553 of record NW_024412453.1, read on the forward strand.
GAGTCAGATGCATAACAGACTGAACCACCCAGACACCCCTGTACCAAATTCTTAAGGAAGAAATAATTCAAATTCTATACCAGCTCTTCCAGAAAATTAAAGGAGAAATATTTCCCAATGAATTCTACAAAGTCAGCACTGCTCAGATATCAAATTCAGACAAACACAGTACAAGGAACATAACTAAAAATGAATATACCTCTTAAAAAGATGAAAAAATTCTTAACAAAGTTTTATTAAATTGAATTTAATATCATATGAAAGGGCTACCACATAATGATCCAGTGGGGTTTATTCCAGCTATATAAGGTCAATTTAACATTTAATCAATGTAATTCACATGATGACTAGAAAAGAAAACCCACACAATTATTTCAATAGATGCCAAAATATTTTTTTTGACAAAACACAACAGCCATTACAAATAACTCTCAGCAAACTAGGAATAGATGGGAACTTTCCCAACCTAATAAAGGGCATCTATGAAAACAATCTATAGCTAACATCACACGTAGTAGTGAAAGACTAAAAGCTTTCCCCGTAAGATGAGGAACAAGACAAGAATGTCTGTTCTCATTACTAGTATCCCACACTGTATTACAAGTCTTGGCCAGGGTGCTCAAGCAAGAAAATAAATAAATAAATCAAAGGCACCTTAGATTGGAAAGAAAGTAGTAAACCTGTTTTTATTCGTAGGCAACAGGATCATTATCTAGAAAATGTATGAAAAAAACTACTCGAATTAATATGTAAGTTTAGTGAGATTTCAGGATACAAGCCCAATTTCCAAAATTGTTGCCAGACACTAGCAACAAACAGAATGGAAATTTTATGAAATACTGTGTATGAAAGCATGAAAATATGAAAAGCTTGAGGACAAATCTGACCAAAAATATGTATGTCTTGGGGTGCCTGGATGGCACCTGACTTCGTCTCAGGTCATAATCTCAAGACTCTTGAGTTCAAGCCCCGCGTTGGTCTCTGTGCTGACAGCTCGGAGCCTGGAGCCTGCTTCAGATTCTGTGTCTCCCTCTCTCTCTGCCCCTTCCCCTGCTCACTCTCCATCTCTCTCTCTCTCTCTCTCTCTCTCTCTCTCTCTCTCTCTCCAAAAATAAATAAACATTAAAATTTTTTTAAAAAATATGTAAGTCCTATACACTGAAAATTCCAAAACCTTGAGAGAAATGAAAGAACATCTAAATAAATGGAAACATCCATGGGTTTATGGATTGGAAGACTCAGTATTGTTAATACATCAATTCTCCCCAAATTAATCTGTTGACTCAATGCAATCTTAACAAAAATCCCAGAAGGAGGGGTGCCTGGCTGGCTCAGCTGGTGGAGTGTGCAACTCTTGATCTCAGGATTGTGAGTTTGAGGTCCATGCTGGGTGTAGAGATTAGTTAAAAATAAAATCTTGGGGCGCCTGGGTGGCTCAGTCGTTTAAGCATCCGACTTCAACTCAGATCATGATCTCACGGTTCATGAGTTCAAGCCCCACGTCGGGCTCTGTGCAGACAGCTCAGAGCCTGGAGCCTGCTTTGGATTCTGTGTCTCCCTCTCTCTCTACCCCTCTTCCACTCATGCTCTGTCTCTATCAAAAATAAACATTAAAAAATGTTTTTAAATAAAATATTTTTTAAAAATCTCAGAAGACGGGGCGCCTGGGTGGCGCAGTCGGTTAAGCGCCCGACTTCAGCCAGGTCACGATCTCGCGGTCCGTGAGTTCGAGCCCCGCGTCGGGCTCTGGGCTGATGGCTCAGAGCCTGGAGCCTGTTTCCGATTCTGTGTCTCCCTCTCTCTCTGCCCCTCCCCCGTTCATGCTCTGTCTCTCTCTGTCCCAAAAATAAAATAAACGTTGAAAAAAAAATTAAAAAAAAAATAAAAAAAATAAAAATAAAAATCTCAGAAGACGGGCGCCTGGGTGGCTTAGTCAGTTAAGCATCCGACTGCAGCTCAGGTCATGGTCTCACGAACCCCACGTCAGGCTCTGTGCTGACAGCTCAGAGCCTGGAGCCTGCTTCAGATTCTGTGTCTCCTTCTCTCTCTGCCCCTCCCCTGCTCATGCTCTGTCTCTGTCTCTCAAAAATAAATAAATGCTAAAAAAAAATAAAATAAAATAAAAATAAAAATCCCAGAAGACATTTTTAAAAAAATTTTTAAAAATGTTTATTTATTTTTGAGACAGAGGATGAACAGAGGAGGGTCAGAGAGAGAGGGAGACACAGAACCTGAAACAGGCCCCAGGCTCTGAGCTGTCAGCACAGAGCCCGATGCAGGGCTCAAACCCACAGACCGTGAGATCATGACCTGGGCCGAAGTCAGACGCTCAACCGACTGAGCCACCCCGGCTCCCCCAGAAGACATTTTTTAAAAATAGTCTTGGGGCACCTGGGTGGCGAAGTCGGTTGGGCGACCGACTTCAGCTCAGGTCACGATCTCGCGGTCCGTGAGTTCGAGCCCCGCATCGGGCTCTGGGCTGGTGGCTCAGAGCCTGGAGCCTGCTTCCGATTCTGTGTCTCCCTCTCTCTCTGCCCCTCCCCTGTTCATGCTCTGTCTCTCTCTGTCTCAAAAATAAATAAAAAACGTTAAAAAAAATTAAAAAAAAAAATAAATAAAAATAGTCTTCATAACCAGTGTAGAACTCGAGCTCACGACCCCGAGAACAAGACCTGAGCTGAAAACAAGTCGTACGCTTACCTGACTGAGCCACCCAGGTACCCCCAAAAGGCTTTCTTTTTAATAAAAATTGAGAAATTGAGTCCATATTACTAATGTTCATAGTAGCACTATTCACAATAGCCAGAAGGTGAAAATATTCCAAATTTCCCAACATTAGAATGGATAAACAAAAATGTGGTATATACATGCCATGGAATATTGTTCAGCCTTAAAAAGAAAGGAAATTCTGACATGTGCTATAACATGGATGAACCTTGAGGATTACATTAAATAAGTCAGACACAAAAGGACAAATGTCATAATTCCACTGATGTGAGGTATCTAGAGTGGTAAATTCATAAAGACAGAAAACAGAATGGAATGGTTGTGGCCAGAGACTGGGGGGAAGAAGAAACGGGGAGTTATTGTTTAATGCGTATGTACAGACGTTCAGTTTGGGATGATGAAGAAGATGGAAGGTGGTGATGGCCGTACAATGGTATGAATATCCTTAATGCCACTGAACAATACATCTAAACTCAGCTAAAATGCTAGGTTGTGTTATGTATATTTTGCCGCAATGAAATGCTGTTGATTCTAAAATTCACGGTAATATGGAAGGCACAGAAGAGTAGGGGGAAACTTTGAGTCAGACTGTAATTGGAGGACAGAACTACAGTAATCGAAACAGTACAGTACTGGGGTAAAGACAGATGCAGAAACAATGGAACAGAATAGGAAGTACAGAGATAGGCCCACACAAATACGATCGATTGATTTTCAACAAACTTGCAAAGGCAACTTGGTAGAGAAAGTTGGTCTTTACACCAAATGGCACTAACAAAATGTATGCACAAATGCTAAAAAACAAAACAAAACAAAAACAAAGCCCACTTCAGTCCATATCTTCTTGCACTATACAAAAATTAACTCTCAACGGGACTCATAGGGACACCTCCCAAATCATTTTATGAGGCCAGCTTTATCCTGATCTTAAAACCAGACAGACATCACAAGAAAAAACATTATACCCAGGGCACCTAGGTGACTCGGTTAAGCATCTAACTCTTGGTTTCAGCTCAGGTCATAATCTCACCATTCGTGAGTTTGAGCCGCACATCAGCCTCTGCCTGCACTGACGGTATGACGCCTGCTTGGGATTCTCTCTTCCCTTCTATCTCTGCCCCTCCCCTGCTCTCTGTGTGTCTCTCTCTCCCTCAAAATAAATAAATAAACTTAAACAAAAAAAAAACATTACACCCAATATCCCTTATAGATGAAAAATTCCTAAGTAAAAATTCAGTATCATAAAGAAGTAATTATATACCATGACCAGTTGGGGATCTCAGGAATGCAAAGTTGGTCTACTCTATGAACATAAATCAACGTAATACACCATATTAAATAAAAAACAAAAACCACAAGATCACCTCGATAGACACGGAAAAAGCATTTGACCAAGTCCAACACCCTTGGACTCAGTGAATCAGGGACATTCAATAAACTAGCAAGAGAAGGAAGCACCCTCAACCTGGTAAAAGTTATTTATGAAGAACTCAGTGCTACTTGATCATGAAAGCCTGACTGCTTTTCCCCTAACAGCAGAACATGACAAGAATGTTTCCTCTTGCCGCTTCTATTTAACATTACCAGAAAAGTCAGGCATAAAAAACAAACCAAAAATAAGGGATCCAAATTGGAAAGGAAGAACTACAAGTACCACTCTTTCCAGATGACATGACCTTATATACAGAAAATCCCAAAGAACTCCACCAAAAACTGTTAGAACTAATGAAAGGTTCAGCAAGTTTGCAGAATATGAAATCAATACATACAAATCAACTGTAGTTCTATACACTAGTGATGAACAATAAAAAATCAAATTAAGAAAGCAAATCAATTTACAATAACATTAAAAAGAATAAAATACCTAGGAATAAACTTGTCCAAGAATGCACAAAACTTGTACACTGAAAACAACAGAACCATGCTGGAAGAAGTTAAAGAAGATTTAAATAAAGGGAAAGGTATCTTGTGTTTATGGACTAGAAGACTTAATATTCATATTAAGATGGTAATACCACCAAAAGAGATCACTGTAATCCCTATCAAAATCCCAGATGTCTTTTTTCCCCCAGAAATGGACAATCTAAACCTAAAATTCATATGGGAATGCAAGGCACCCAGAATATCCTATACATGTAGATTTTAAAAGAAGTTGGAAGATTCATACTTCTCAATTTTAAAATTTACATATAAAGATACACTGTGGCACTGGTACAGGATGAGCATGTATGTCAACAGAACAGAATTAAGGATCCAGATATAAAGCCTTACCATTACGGCCAGTTGATTTTGGAGAAGGTACCACGATTCAGCACGATTCAGTGGGGAAACCAGTTTTTCAACAAATGGTGCCAGGACAAGGGAACATCCATACACAAAAGAATAAAAATGGACAACTACCTCCTATCATATGTAAACATGTACTCAAAATGTATTAAAGACCCAAAATAAGGGCTAAAATAATAAAATTCTTGGAATGCAGAAGTAGATCTTCATGACTTTGGACTAGGCAATGTTTTCTTAGATGTGACACCAGAGCACAAGTGACAAAAGAAAATAATAAGGTAAATTAGATATCATCAACATTTTAAAACTTTGCTTCAAAGGAGATCATACAGGAAGTAAAAAGTCCATAGAATGGGAGAAGATATTTGCAAATCATATATCTGATAAGTGACTTGTATCGAGACTATATAAAAACCCTGGCAAGTCAAGAATAAAAAGACAAATAGCCCAAATGAAAAATGGGCAGAGGATTTGAATTTGAATTGACATTTCTGCCAAAAAAAAAAAAAAAAAAGATAGGCAAATGGCCATTAAGCACATGAATATTTGCTTACCATCATCAGTCATCTGAGAAACAAAAATCCAAACCACAATGAAATGTCACTTTACACCCACCAGCATAGCTATAAACAACAAGATGAACAAGTGTTGGGGAGAATGTGGAGAAATTGAAACTCTTTGTACACTATTGGTGAGAATATAAAATGGTAGAGCTGGAATGCCTGGCTGGCTCAGTCAGTAGAGCATGTGACTCTTGATCTTGGGGTTTGTGAGTTCAAGCCCTACATTGGGCATGAAGCCTCTACTTAAAAAAAAAAAAAAAAAAAAAAAAAAAAAAGGGTAGGTGGGGCACCTGGGTGGATCAGTTGGTTAAGTATCCAACTTCAGCTCAGGTCATGATCTCATGGTTGGTAGGTTTGAGCCCTGCATCAGGCTCTGTGCTGACCGCTTGGAGCCTGGAGCCTGCTGCGGATTCTGTGTCTCCCTGCCTCTCTGTCCCTCCCTCCACCCTCTCAAAAATAAATAAACATTAAAAAATAAAAAGATAGAGCTGTTTTGGGAACCATTTGGCATATGATCCATCAATTCCATTTATAGGATTAAAAACTGGGGCGCCTGGGTGACGCAGTCGGTTGAGCATCTGACTTCAGCCAGGTCACGATCTCGCGGTCCGTGAGTTCGAGCCCCGCGTCAGGCTCCGGGCTGATGGCTCGGAGCCTGGAGCCTGTTTCCGATTCTGTGTCTCCCTCTCTCTCTGCCCCTCCCCTGTTCATGCTCTGTCTCTCTCTGTCCCAAAAATAAATAAACGTTGAAAAAAAAAAACTGAAAATACACAACCACAAGAAAACTTGTACATGAATGTTCCTAGCCACATTGTTCATAATAGCCGAAAAGGGGAAACAAGTCAAACGCACATCAAGTGATGGTAGAGCCACAGTGGATTACTGTTCCGTCACAGAAAAGAATGGGATACTGACACATACTACAACACGGATGAACCCTGAAAACGTTATGCTCAGCGAAAGAAGCCAGAGACAAAAGACCACATACTGTATGATTCAATTTATACGAAATGTCCATAAAGGCAAATCCATGGAGGCAGAAGGTAGATCAGTAGTTGCCAGGAGTTGAGGTGAGGAGGGAATGGGGAATGACCGATGGGTAAGGGGTTCCTTTTTAGGGTTATGAGAGTGTTCTAATTAGATGGTGGTAATAGTCGCACAACTCCGTGAATACCCTCAAAACCACTGAACTGTATATGATTATACAACAAAGGGGTAAACTTTATGGTATGTGAAATAGATCTCAATAAAGCTGGTATTAAAAACTGGATCATCAATCTAAGTGCAAACCCAAAGTTATAAAGTTTTTAGAAGAAAATCTGGGAGGAGCTTTTTGAATTTGGGTTAGACAAAGATTAGAAATACCGCCAAAGTGGGGTTGCTTGGGCGGCTCAGTTGGTTGAGCACCTGACTCCTGGTTTCAGCTCAGGTCACGATCTCAAGGTTTGTGAGTTCCAGCCCTTTGCTTCAAAGGATATCACAAAAACGGATCGGGAATCACAATGGCTTTGAACTCCCTTCTCGGCAATGATAGAAGCTAGATTATGAGAAATGCTTGCAAGTATGAGTGAAAATAACTTGCAACCTACAATTCTTGACTCAAACCATAAATCAGGTGTGGGGGTGGAGTCAGAACATTCGTGATGTTACAGGCCCTCAAAAAACTTACCTTTTCACGCAGCCATTCTCAAGAATCTACCAGAGAATGTGCCCTTCACCGCAAATAAGGCAGAAAACCTGGAAAGAGAAAGACACAGAATGGAAGACACAAAGATCCATTGCAGGGAGAGGGTGAGGAAAATTCCCAGGATGGTGGTAAAGAAGCTTGCAGGGTCATAGCTGTGTGGCTGGCCTAGGGGACAACCAATTTTCACAGGAGACGTATCACACAAAAAAAGATGAACTAAAAGACCACTTGATTTATTTGAATATACTGAGGAAGAGGTTTACATTTTTTGAGTAATCTTTAGGAAATGAAACACTTTTTAAAATAAGCCAGTTATTAATTCTGGGGAAACCAAAATTTTACAGGAAAAAGAATCCTAACATACCAAATGATTTGATTTTGAAGTACAGATGTAAAGGCCTAAGAATGTCCATAGCATTTCAATTCAGTCCAGATGAGAACTTTTATTTAGAGGATGGGAGAAGAGACTTGTGGGGGGATGGGGAGGGGCTAGAGTCAGTAGTAGCTAATACTTGAAACTGAAAAATCAAGACTTTTTATGTTCAAGTGTTTCTGTTTTGTTTTCAAAGAAAGAAGAGTTGGAACTGATTGCATCTGAAGAGCTGGAGTCTGGAGTCAGGGTGCAGTGGGTGGGGGCAGGAGACTCTGGTGTTTTAGGTCTTGAAGAACTTGAAGACTTTTAAAAACTATGCAAGGACTTTGTCAGAAATAAACACAGAATTTAAAAGCCTGTAACTGAGGATGTGTATTACGATCTAAGCAAACTTAGTGAAACATTAACCACGGGACAAATGCTTGTGGAAGTGCCAAGGGGATGAGACAAGGGAGAATTGAGTTGGTTTGGGACTTGCAGGCAACTCTAAATACCTGAAGGCAGAGGAACTTCATCTCACTGGTGTTTTTATTGCCAGTGACATTTAACCTTTTCAAATGTCAATTGGCCATTTGTATTTCTGTACAATAGTTGAGTTTGTAATTTTTAAAAATTGTACAGGGAAGAAAGGCATTGCTATTCTAAAGAAATGCCAGCAGTGTCCTCTGCTCTCTAATGGCATAATTCATCACAGGGCGATGGTTTCTTGCCTCAGAAAAATACCTTGAAAGAGGAAGAGCTGATGGTGTAGGAGAGAAAAGAAGTAATGACACTGGACACAGGGAGATGACAGGGTGTGATGTATTCTGAGGGAAATGTCATAAAACTTATGAAGACTTGAGACTCTACTGTAGTGAGAAGATCTGAAGAGAAGAATCAGCACCAGGAATAGACACCAGGGAGTCAGAAAGGAGCCAACTACGATAAACCACATCTCACAAGTATTATCAGAAATATTGGGGAAGATCTTGTGTTTCCAGGTGACCAGTCAGTTTGAAAAATAAAGACCTAAACTATCAAAGATCCTCAAAAAAGGAAAACTGACCAATACTCAGGTTGGGTAGTAAAATAAAATTTTGGATATTTATTTAATTCATCTAGAATTTTAAGATGTGAAAATTTTTTTCTCAAAATGGTGATCCAGCTCTCTCAAAGCTACTTACTGAAAAATTGATCTTTTTCACATTTATTTATGCTGCAACTGTTATTACTTACTTATGTGGGTCAATTTCTGGAGTTTTACTCAATTCCTCTGATCTACCTATTCTAGTACCAATATTATCATGAGGTGAAAATTGTGTATCTTTGGTTTTTAACCTCAACTTGTAATAGCCGGGGGAATGAGGCCTCTGTGGTCTAACCCCCTTCCTGGCAATGAGTCCACATACAGCCAATCTGGTTTCGGGTGGAATCTTCTCCTATCCCCATCAACGTTGCAGCCTAGGTTTCAGGGTTCCTTTGTGCAATTCCCATATTAAAATGACCACAGAGGGAGCAGTCCTCATATGCTCCATAACCTACCATTGTCCCTCCCGATTATGAAGCATTCATAATGCTCAAGATCTTCTATTTGCACTTCCCAAAAGGCCATCTGCTTTGTCAAGGAAGAGAATTCTGGGCATCTGTCTTTAGTTTGAAAACAAAAACAAAAAACAAACAAAAACACAACTTTTAAAATGTGGCATCGTGACAAAGTTCCCCCATTTCTGTCTGCTCCTCCCATCCTTTCCCTGGGTTCTAGCACTGATACAATTTTCTCCTATGTTCACTTTTCATCCAATTTGTTTTTAAGTTTTACTTAAAGTAATCCCTCCACCCAACGTGGGGCTCTGACTCACAACCCAGAGATCAAGTTGCATGCTCCACCAATTGAGCCAGCCAGGCATCCTTCATCCAATTTATTAGTTTTAAGTTTTAGGACATGAAAAGGAATCAGTCTACCATATTTCCTTGTGTGTTATTAAGCCTAGGTTAAAACGTATTTATAAATATCAAAAAATTTACAGTGTCAATGTTTCTACAAAAAGAAACTATTTTGAATTTCCAGTGAATGTCCACTCTTTTACTAGTATCTCTTAGTACTGAAGACTTTAAAAATGAAAAACTAAATTGAAAAAGATCCACACTGGCCAAGCCAACTTCATAGCAAATGACTACGTAGCTACATTTCTGTGTGGGAAGGCAAGATTCATTCTGGTGTTGGTTCTAATACGGGATCACTGTTCACCCACCATTAGTTTTTTAGAAATGCATAAATTAGCAATGGCTTTTTCCCCCCCTTCAAATTAGCAATAGCTATTCTTTACAAGTCCTTTTAACATGATCTTAAAAATAATCTCAAAAGCCTGTAACAAAGAGAAGCCTTGATGAAGTGTTGAGACTACATCGCTGAAAAGAATTCTCATGAAATCTCTGAACACTCCTGGTAACCCCATTTTTACTAGTGTGTACTGTTATCCACATATACCAGTGCCACACTACCCTTTATCAAGGATTTAAGTGGCTTACTTTATTTCTTTCATGATTACAATTCTTAAAAATGTTGATGAAAAATGTTAATGCCAAAGGATGTATTTAGGATACATAAATAGAAAAAGTAGGGCACACTATCTATACATACCTATGTATTAGCAAGGCTTTGTTAAAGTAGGAGACCAGCTGAAGCTGGCTTACGTAAATAGCAGTAATATAAAAGGACTTAAAGAAGAGCGAGCATGCTCCAAATCAGCGGTTTTGTTCTGTGTAGTTTTGTACAATAAGAACAGCATTCATTGAAGGAGTTAAAGACAGGAAAAAGTGGACAAGACAGATGGGGACACTTGCACAAATCGGAATGAATAAACCATTAACTGGCTTTCTCTGAAATCCTAGGCTTAAACATTTTGGAGGGGACTTAGCACTCTTCATTTGGCATGCTGAGACTAGCAAAGGAGTTATTCTTAGTCCTCTGATTGTAAGGCTTTGCAATATCCTTGGCACAGTGAGGCAGCTGGTTATTGGAAGGCTACTATCTTCCAAATCTGTAGTAGCTCAAAAATTATTTTCCTCCCTTACAAATGTTGACACATCGCTGGTTTCCAGGAAGATTGCAAAATTTAACTTCAATCTAAAAAAAAAAGTTACTTTCTTATCAAACATTATGTGCAAGGCGTGGTTTGGCTTCTGGAATATAAACCACACATTCCTTTTGAGGCTCTCAGTCCCGTGAGGAAGACGATCAAAGCCCACAGAAAACAACTGGAGTGTCACCACAGCATATTCAGCGATGCCACTGGATCCCGGGTGTGCACCGGGGTGGGGGGGCAGGTACTGCGAAGGAGTAGTTCAAAAAGGGCAAGCTAACTCTTGAACAACGGGTAGGAAATTGTGAGACGGGCAGAGGCGGAAGAAAATTCCAGCCAGATTAAAACAGCTGAGTGCATTAGGTGAGGAGACAGAATGTGGACTTTCTGGGGACCAGCAAAACTAGGGGTTTCTGGTTGGGCCTTCCATGTTGCCCAACTTTCTAGCTGGGCCTTCCATGTTGCCCAGCTCTGCCCCATGGCAGGGGTAGCTGGACTAATTAGGCACTGAGGTTTGAGCACCCAAGGTTGGCTTGCAGCTTCATAGGCAGTGGAATTTCCTCCTCAAAGGGGTATCAGACATCAAAAGCCACTAGAATTTTTAAGGATCAAATAGACACAAGCACCTTACAGTGCCTGGCAGTCATTCCTTAACATTTCTCTCAAGCCTTTAATGTCGCTAAACACCCCATTCAGCACCCTTGTTTAGGTTTGGGAGTTCCACTGTTTTAGAACAGGAAGATGGGGAAGAGGGGACAGGTTTGGGGAATGTCATGTGGAAATGGCAGGGCTTAGGCAACCACAGACAGTAGAAAGAGTAAGAGAAGAGTTAAAACCTCGGGCCTAAGTTGAGGATGGAGCTGGAAGACCAGGCTATCTATGAAATACTGGTTTCAACTTATGAGCAGAATCATCACAGATGAGGAATTCTGGAAAACTGTCATACGAGTGCACCGCAGTTAAAAAAAAGTCAGCTGAGATTAAAATCAAAGACCAGAGGCTTGGTAAAGAAACTGACCTCACATGATGAAATTTATGCTGAAGAATTCTGGGTGCTAAAATCCTCAATGAATGGGGGAGATATGATCTAGATCTGGGGTCCTGATTTACAGTAAGAGTTAAGAGGGTAGCCTAGTTGGAGTATCTTAAAGTAGAAACAGCAGTATGTGTTGTGGGGGTGGGGTTGGGAGAGGGCAGAACAGACATCCTCATCCCCAGTGATGGAGCCCTTTAAAGGAAAGTTGGGTTTAACTTATTTTAACAAACTTACTTTTGAGAAACATTCAGTAAACTTAACTCAGTTCTGAATAACGCTGTTTAACATGTGTCACCCACATTAATTTTTCTTTGAATATTAAATGCTGCATTAAAAAACACATTCAATAAAGTATGTATGTCTGCATTACTATCCACATGGCAGAGAGACAGAGAGGTTAACAGAAGCAAGTTGCTGCTAATGTAAATCCTTTCCTGTTCCATCACAGTCCAGTGGTACTCCAGGGCCACCCTCAGACCGGAGCTGATCTTTTTTCTCCTCCTCCTAGCAGCTGTCGTCTTGATCCCTGTTTGTGCTGCCTTGTTTCTATTCTTACCCCAACACCCCCAAAACCTTTCGATAGCTTTTCATTGCCTACAATACTTCCTGATCGGCAGACACAAAGGAAGAGCCCATCAGAGTCTAACCTAGTGCTCCCGGACCTACTGCAGCTTGCTTTTGTCAACCAGGCAAACCAAGTAGGCCTTAGAGGCTCACCGGTGTGTGCTCTCTAGCTGACAACTCATCAATGAGTTTCATACTCCTTTATCAGGGTTTCCAGAAAAATACATGACCATGTAAACAAATCACAATTCCTCATGGCTAAAATGCAAGTCCAAACTTGTAATTACTTTATATGTTTAAGGCCCTTTTAGATTTTTTTTCCCCACCCAGAACTCCAGTTAATCCTGATTTCTTATTTCTGGCCATCCACTACCAGCCCACTGATGAAGTCTATCCACCATGTTTGCTTCCTAATTTTGTACGCTCGGTTCAGCTTATGCTACAGGCTCAAGGATATTTTCAATGAGGAAATGGGAGAGGAGCAGAGACAGGACACACTTTTTCAAGTAATGCAATTATTCGACATTTGAAAAGTTTACTGAAAACTTTTATTGTAATCAAAAAGTGACATAACGGGGTTGTAATGAATTCAGCAAATCATTCTGCTGATATTTTAGAACTGATATCAGCTTTTGCCAGGCAATTAAAAAAATTCAAATGTGAAAATTTCACAGTACAGTAAACTCCACCCCAACTAATTAATGGTGGTTAAAAATAATAGGCCCTAGCAAAACCTCTCATGTTACATGGTCACAACTCACAATTCTGTACAAAAGTTCGTGTTATAAAGCTCTGATGTAAAAATCAAATAATCAAGCAGCAATATTTTAAGTGCAGCACAGGGTCTTCCATATCATTATTTACAAGGCTTGAATCTCTTTACATTATAACAAAATTTAATACAGATGACTTAGTAATTAAGTCAATTTTTAAAATCTGTCCCTTTATACAGGGACAGATTTCGCTTTTTGGTCATCCTTCTCCTTCTCCTTTTCTTTATCTTTGCTCTTCTTTGACTTCTTTTTCTTGTGTTTGTGTTTTTGGCTTTTTTCTAACTCTCCTTCAGTGCCTGCATGCTTCTTATGCTTCTTGTGTTTTTTGTGTTTCTTGTGCTTCTTCTTTTCCTTCTTCTTCTTCTTCTTCTTGCTGTCCTGACTCTCTGCGGAGCTGGCACTGCTGCTGTGGCTCCGGGTCCGGCTGCCAGAAGGGCTGTGACTTCTGCTTGGACTAACACTAGGGCTGCTTGGACTCTGGCTCCTGGCGGTGCCTACCTGGCTGGCTGCTGCCGTGTCCAGGCTGTCTTTTGCTTTCTCCACGACTTTATCTTTCAGTTCCTTAGCAATCTTTCCCGAAGTTTCCTCCTCTTTTACAGATATGTTGCTTTCACTGTCACTTTCATTATAGTCTGGTTCAAAAGCAGCTTCATCAGTTTCCCTAGTTAAGTCGGAGGAAAGTCGGGAGGAGTGGCTTAACTGTGGCTTAGGCTTGACAGCGCTCTTGTCGGTCTGCCCGGTAACTTGCTCCTTTTCAATCTGCGGGTCTGGTGGGTTAAGCACATACAGTAATTTGTTGCCACCCGATTCTTTATTGTTCCTTGCTTCTAATGTGTGCTTCTCACGATCCTTACAAGGATTTTTATCTACAGATTTTGTCTCTTCAGTCGAGCGTTTCGTATCATAAGTGGCTTTGTGATCATGAGGTTTTTTGTCTCTGGAGGGACTAGAATTGCTCTTTTTGGAATCTCCTGTTCCCTTTTTAGGCAAATCTCTCTCCTCCCTTGGCTTAGTTTTCTGTCCAGATGCAGAATCTTTACTTCGAGAAGGGGAGTCTTTCCTTCTTGTTAATTCATTCCTTTCGTCTCTACGTTTGGAACTTGAGTACTCTCTGTTGTCATAGTCTGTTTTTTTGTCTCTGTTGGGAGTGAAGTCTTTAGTCGAGGAACCTCGAACGGAATCATGCTTTTCTGAAGTTCTTGTCTCTTTGGAAGATTGAGACAGACTTTTAAAATTTCCTGGTTCACTCAGACGGTCCAAGTTACTCTCTTTCTCTGGCTGAGTGCTGTTTTTCCTCTTTTCGGGGTTTTCCTTCTCCAACACCGAATGATCTCGATCTTTGGCTTTCCCCTTTTCACTGGATGCAGAGTTTTTTGAACTCTTGATCTCATGCTGTATAATTTCATGGCTAACTTCCTTGGTGAGTTTCTGAATTTTCTCTGACGACTCACTTTCTTTTTCAGTATACTTGACTGTATTTAACGGTTTAGTGCTAACATTTTTTATAACACTGGCGGGTTTTCCTACACTTGACATAGGCTGTGTGGCCTTAACATCTTCTTCCTCAGATTCAAAGTCATCTTTATCCCATTTGGACTGAGGAACCTGAATCATAATAATAACGTCTTCAGCAGGAGCTGTATTGTCATTATTATACTCTTCCATAGTTTTAATGACAGTCCGTTTTGTATCTGTTTTTTCTTCAGATTTCCGCACAGGACTGCCTCCAGTTGAGCTCGTGCTAAAAAGAATTAAAATGTTGTTAATAAAAATTCTGCTATTACTAAACACTGATAAGTAAGAGTTTTAAAAATATTTATTTTGAGAGAGCCTGTGTGCACGGCATGTGCAGGGAAGGGGCAGAGCAAGAGAATCCCAAGCAGGCTCTGAGCTATCATTGCAGAGCCCGACATAGGGCTTGACCTCATGAACCAAGAGATCATGACCTGAGCAGACCTCGAGTCAGACACTTAGCTGACTGAGCCACTCAGGTTCCCCTAAACACTGATAAATACATAAAGGCTAATCACTTAAACATAAGTGTCCTTTTAATTCTCAAAACCCAATTACCCTACTCTAATAGAGATTAAATGATTTAAAGACAGGATTACATAAAAATAAATGCTGGCTCACAAAATCTACATACTTCAACTCCTTTCTTTAAAGACAGGAGTAAACCAGACTAAACCCTTCTTTTTTTTCTTTTTTAGAGAGAGCGAGCGCGGGAGGGAGGGGCAGAAGGGGAGAGAGAGAGAGAATCTTAAGCAGGCTCCAGGCCTTCTCTTTCCCAACATGGGACTCAATCCCACCACCCTGGGATCACGACCTGAGCTGAAACCAAGAGCTGGACGCTCAAATGACTGAGCCACCTAGGTGTCCCAAACCTAACCCCTTCTTAATTTATAGGTTACATTTTAAAAGCATAAACATGGATAAAATTAAAGGAAACTCTTTCCGAAAACGAACATCCATACCCAACCACCCATAATCAGATACCTTGTATAATCCACAAGAGTTGAGCTGGATCCCTCAGCTCCAGCTACTTTTCGTCTGACCTTTCCTTTGACTTTTTCTTGTTTAACTTTGCTAGATGCTGACTCCAATTTTTCAGAGGGTTCTTTCGTATTAGATACATTTTCTGTACTCCCAATTTTTTTACCAGTTTCTCTGTTGAGCTTAATTTTTTTGGCTGGGGCAGTTGATGATGAAATTTTGTCTTTCTCAGGGGTCCTATCCATTTTTTCAATATCAGGTTCCATTTTGCGCTTTGGTGATGGTTTCACTATTTCAGTCATTTCCAGTTTAGAGACTTTCGTTGAAGAGGACTCAAAATCTTTCTCTACACTTTTCTCTTCAGTTTTTCTTTTTCTTTTTTCTCCCTTGCTATCAGGTGGCTTACTTTTCTCACTAGGCTTCTTGGCCTTTTCTTCCTTATTAGTTAGCTTTTCTGATTTGACGTCTTTGGGGTAATCCTTCTTCACTTTTTCCTCTTTGACTGGTTTTGTCTCTTGGTGTTCTTTTGCTGATTTAGAGTGAGCTTTTCTGGGGGTACCAATGGTCTTTTCATCTTTTTGGGAGGAAGATGATGATTTAGCATTATCAGTCTTTGGAGTCTCCTCTTTGGCTTTTTTAAGTGGAGGTTCAGATCGAGGAGATTTTTCACGCTCTCCGTCTAGTTTTTCTTGGGGTCCCTTAGCAGGTTTTGCAACATTTTCTTTTTTGGACACAGTAGACCCATCATTTTTCCGTTTGGTCTTGTCACCTTTTGCTTTTGGTTTATCTTTCTCTCTCTTGTCTTTTTCAGACACCGACTTGAAAGTGATGGATTCTGCATCCATTGGTTCATCTCTAACAGGTGTAGCATCATCTCTACTTGGGAGAACAAACAATGAGTCTGTTTTATTTTCTTCACTGCTTGTAGGTTCTCTTGATTTCCTAGAAGTTTCTAATAACTCGGGGTTTAGAAAGCCTTCACTCTCTTCCCCCTTTCTTCTTTTCCTATGTTTCTTATGTTTGTTTCCTTTACCATCTCCGGGATTATTTTCGCTCTCCTTCTCTTTTGACTTTGTGTTGTCCTTCTGATTGTGACTATCTCTTGTTGAAAGCTTTTCTGGATAGTTGCCACCTAAGTTTCGACTTCTATGACTTTGTCCACCAGCATAATCTTCTCTGCGGCCTCTCGTGAAGGGAGAATTTCTGATATTAAGAGGCAAAAATCTCTCAGGAGAAAAGTTCTCTCTATTTGCTGATGGTCTAGGCTGTGCTCCGGCAGCATAACCTTTATAATACTTTTCATACCACTCTCTATATTTTCTTTCCCATTCTCGGTAACGCTCTTTTTCAAATGGGTCTCTAAAGTCAACACTCCTCCCGTAATAAGCTTTCATGTCGTAAGGTGGCGGAACTTCTCTGTATCTATTAAAATATTCACGTTCTGTTTCCCCTTGAGGCACGTTACGTTTATTGGGAGACTGTCCCCTAAATGCTTGAGGAGATCTTGACCGTGAATGGTATCGTCTATAGGGGGGTGACCTTGACCTAGATCGATGATATCCATGAGATCTAGACCGTGAACGGTAATTTCGGCTCTTGCCTCTGCCTCTTCGGGGGTATGGAGGTGATCGGGAATAGGAACGAGAGTGTGAGCGGCTAAATGATCGAGAGTAAGAACGTGAACGTGTTGAACCAGATCTTGACTTAGAATAAGTATACGAACTTCTTGAATATGATGAACCACTATAAGGAGATTTAGACCTAAAAACAAAAAACAAAACAATAGTTGATAGTTGAGAAATATTTGCAAAATAAAATTCAGATTCTATAGCATGCTCTCCTCACGGTTCCATCTTTCTTTATATCAAATTTCATCTTAGATGATTAGAGAGGCACAGTGACCTCTACTGGAATGGAATAAAGTACACAAAGATCAGAGCAATCACTTGTTACAAAACAAAAGTGAAATCTTGACAATTAGAGTGAAGCGCATTCATGTACCGTGAGTTATATGAGCTAATTAACTTAACATTAAACAAAATTCCACTTAAATTTAAATTTTATTTCCTATCTGGTCATTTAAATAGGAGTAATTTCTTTGTCCTACGTTGTTGGCCAACAGTCTAGCACTTTGAAAGGAACCACAAATGTAAGCTTAAAAAGTAAGTCTTTTAAACAAACTTCCAGGGAATTTTTATAATTCACTTTTTCTGTCGATAAAACAATTTGTATTCTACCACTGCTTCATAATTACACAGGTTAATGTTCCAGCAAGAAGCTGTAGCCTTAGGTAAAAGCGTCCTCAGAAATGTTCTTTGGCTAGTCCTCTATTTCTTTCCTTCCACAAACATTTTCCCAATTATTTCACACTATAAGTAACTTCAGGGGACAAGGGCAATTTAATCCCCAAAACTGCTAGTTCTACACAATAGAATTTACATTGAGACAATATTTCAATAAACAAATATTGGGAAATAAGCTACATCTCCATTTCTATAAGCCTGGATCGAATCAGAAAAATTCCGTAAGTGCAATGTTATTTATATCCATAGCTAATCCCTGGATATTCAAAGTCCCATTTGTAATTCTGTTGTGAAGGCTTGCAAAACACTAACCTGGAAAATGAGCGCCTACGCTCCTTTTGAATCTTTTTGTATTCCATCAATTCCTTAGCAAAATCATTTGTAAACTCATCTAGCTTGGACTTTTTCTTTTCCCTAGTAAAATAAAGTTAAAGAGTGAAAGTTAACAAAAACCATTTAAGAAAACTAACAAGACAAATGTAATTAGATCATGAATGAAATGAATGAAATTGCCATTAGTTTTCCACTTTAAAACTATAAATAACTAGGAGTCCCTGAGGAAGTTGCTTGTATGGCTTTGGTTTAATTTTTAGGTGATTTTTTTTGTACTAACTGGAAACAGTAGAAAATGTTTCCAAAGATAACCTGTTTAATGTTACATCAGAAAATGAAAGTGTATGATAATTTCACACTGAAACACTCACTCTTCCTTCAGCCGCCGTTGCTCTCTATAGAATTCTTCCCTGGACAACGGTGGGGCTTGCGTTGTTGGGATGGTATTTGAATGAGCTGTCTGCACTCCTGATGATACCCAAGGTGTCGATAAATTGGCCGGAGCTGGCGGAAACCCTGGAGGAGGGACACTATATCCAGCAGGTGGTGGCTGGCCAGGAGGAAACTGAGGAGAAAATTGTGGTGGAGGAACACCTGGAGGGAGAGGAAGTGTATGGGGAGGAGGTGGATACAAAGGAGGGGGTGGGACAGGCACAAAAACTGGAGTTGCTGGTAGTGATGGGCCTTGAGTTCTCTGTGATCTTTCGCTGTGGTGTCGTCCGCGGTTTATACTTCTGGAGAAATAAATTCCAAGATATTATTCCTTCAAACTAACATCACCCGAGACAAGTAAGCTTGTCTTTTCTATCCATAATTATCTTTAAACTTACAAACAATGGAATAGAATCAACTATTCAAATAACACTGATATTTATATGTAAATAAAATTTTTAAGGCCACCTGGGGATTGAGATGATCCAAGTTTACAGCGCCTTCTCCATGAGGTGCTGCTATATTTAGAAGTTCTCTTTTGTGAAGTTCAGATTCATTACCCCTCCACAATGATCTCTGGTGACTTCCCAATCTGTCATTTAAAGGAACTGACAAGGCTAATGCCTCTCTGACCTAGGCCTCCCCAAAAAGCCTTCCAAGATCAAAACTTTAAATGAAGAAAAACCACCTCCTGTAATCTTTTGAGGTAGGAAGTGTAGAAAGATCCTTCAATGTAGAATAAGTATTAGGTATTTTTTATTTTTATAGTTTTACATAATACATAATACATGAGCATGTCTCTAGGTCGTTAAAATGTCTTTGGAAATCTAGTTGTTAAATGGCTTCATGGTTTTGTGGGGTGTTTTGTACTTAAAGTACTTTTTATTTATTACATTTTTAAACACTGAGGTATAGTCACGGTTACATTATTAGTTCCAGGTGTGCAACACAGCAATTCAGTTAGGTCTGCATGTTACATCATGTTCACGGTGTGACTGCCATCTGTCCCCACACCATACCATCACAGTACCACAGATTACATTCCCTATGGTCTTTCATCCTCAAGAAAGTAAGTTCCACTTTTAACATCTGTAATCAACAGCTAAAAATCTCAATTATTTTCTCTCAAAGGATTGGGTGAAAATTACAGTGCTGGCCAAAGTTTCTGAACTGTCGCTCTTAAAAGAAACAGTGGCTTTTTTAAAACATGGGTTCATTTCTGTTAAGCTAACGGTTCTTTAAATTCTAGGTAACTGGTACAAAGAACAGCAGCAGCCAGGGTTTAAATTTTAAGCCTCTTCAGAATCTGAATTGGTAACTATTATCTTCTATGAACATGTGATCTAGTAACAGAGTTACTTAGCAATTCTCAGTAGAGCACTAGAAGACACCCTTAATATTCTTATTATAAAGTTCATTTGGAGGCCCTTTACGCTGGTGGCGAGAACGACCTCGATAAGACCTACGGCTTACTTTGCAGAATAACATGGTTTTTGCCTGTCCAGGGCAGGAGCCCCGAACAATCTCTTTGTCTCTTCTTTTGGAAAAGAGAAGGTGGGAGAAGACTGGGACAATTGAGTCCAGAAGAGAAATAAATGCAATTCTTTCTCACGCTTGAGAGGTAAGCTAGTTAACTTTTGCCTTAAATTAAACTGACACACCTTAAATACTGTCTGGGCCTTAGTGACTTCCTTCTACCCTCAAAAGAGTAAATGTAACCTAATATTCTGCTGTGTGCTGGAGGAAAGTAGTCATTGGGAAGGAGTATTAAAGATGCAGCCTAAAAGCATCATTTAAAACACTAAATGTAACCTGTTCTTCTCTAGGCCTCAAGATCAACTACTGAGGACTGAAGTGAGATAAGCATAAAGCAAGTAGTCTCCCTCTCTTGCCACTGCCATGCTTTCGTTTCTTTGTGTTCTATTTTTCAGCAGTGTCATCAGATTAATTTTTCAAAATTTTTAAAAAGCATACCTGTAGCAGCTCCTCTCCCCCCTTCTAATTTGCTGTGGCGGAGAAACCAGATATCCAAGCTTATTGGAACTGTGTGGAAAGAAAGATAAAATGGGATGGAGTATAATATACAACCTCCTAGCGTGTAGACTTTAAAAGATACCTATTTTAACTACTCTAGAAGATTTTTCCTCTCCCTGATCCCCATTCGGAAACTTGTTCCAGATAGAGGAGATATGAGCAAGCATTACACTTACTTGAATTAATTTTCCTCATTAATTTACTGTGACAATAACTAAACCTCAATGTACAATATTTTCCGCAATATGGTATTTCATTTAGCATCCTACAAGTGACTGTGAACTTGTTACAGAAGAGAAGAAGAGCCTTTCATCTGCTAGGCGCCATGCCGGTGGGGAACTAGCACTGTTCCAATTCTGCAGATGAGGCAATGGGGCTGAGGAGTAAAATTGCATGCTCAATGTCATGGCACTGCCAAGTGCAGGGGCTGGAATTCCAACTCAGGCCTACCTGTCTCCAAATCCCTTGCTCCTTCTACTGAAAGAATCCACTAAGTCTCTCATTTAGTCTATTTGTTTAAATAAAATATTTGATTTATCTTTAAAAGAAAAATCATAGTTTTAGAATAGAAGCCAGTTTATGCAAATATGTAAGCCTGTTGATATAGACTAAGATACAAATGATTGCATACGTAGACAATAAGAAAACATACTAATTTTTAATACCACAGAACATCTTATAAAGATCATAATTCCTTGTATTTCACAGGGCAAAAAATAATATCCTATATATTTTGATATGCAATAAAATCTCATTAACACAGATTATTCAAAATGAGAAATTCTATGTTTGGTAGCCTTTAATCTTACTATGTGTTAAATCAAAATTTGAAAATCCATTTAAGGATAGGAAAAACAAGGGGCACCTGGGTGGCTCAGTCAGTTAAGCATCCGACTTTGGCTGAGCTCAGGATCTCACGGTTTGTGAGTTTGAGCCCCACATGGGGCTCTGTGCTGACAGCTCGGAGCCTGGAGCCTGCTTTGGAGCCTGTGTCTCCCTCTCTGTCCCTCCCCCATGCTCTCGTGCTCCCCACCCCCCCATCTATTAGCACAATGAATGATTCAGTATTTCAAATACTCTTTCAAAGAAAATAGTATTTCAATTAATCTTATCTATTCATTAACTGAGATCCTGTCCAGATCACTTTGTTAAGACATGAAAGTAAAAAGCGGAGCCTGGGTGGCTTAGTTGGTTAAGCATCCAACTTCAGCTCAGTCTTAACATGTCATAAAAAAAGGGGGGGTTACAATAAGAAACATTCAGCAACACACTAGATTATAATTCCCATTATCTAGTTTGAAAGCAATCATCTGGAGATTATTTTAAACATATACTTACTGTTCCCAACCTGGTCGACCACCACCCGGACGAGCAGTATTTATTCTTACTGGACCTTGGAAACAAGAACAGTAGGTAAATATGAAATTGCATGTTAAATAAAGTTAAAATTATTATTTTTTTTTTTTTTAATTTTTTTTTCAACGTTTATTTATTTTGGGGACAGAGAGAGACAGAGCATGAACGGGGGAGGGTCAGAGAGAGGGAGACACAGAATTGGAAACAGGCTCCAGGCTCTGAGCCATCAGCCCAGAGCCCGACGCGGGGCTCGAACTCACGGAGCGCGAGATCGTGACCTGGCTGAAGTCGGATGCTTAACCGACTGCGCCACCCAGGCGCCCCAAGTTAAAATTATTATTTTTTTTTAATTTTTTTTTTCAACGTTTTTTATTTATTTTTGGGACAGAGAGAGACAGAGCATGAACGGGGGAGGGGCAGAGTGAGAGGGAGACACAGAATCGGAAACAGGCTCCAGGCTCCAAGCCATCAGCCCAGAGCCGGATGCGGGGCTCGAACTCACGGACCGCGAGATTGTGACCTGGCTGAAGTCGGACGCTTAACCAACTGCGCCACCCAGGCGCCCCTAAAATTATTTTTTAAAGGAGAAAATGTTCAACCCAAAATGACTTTACTCACCAGTTGTGGGGATCAACTGTCCATGCAGTAGTGACTGTCCAAGCAAAGATGGGGTTCCAAGTACAGGCACCTGGTAACCCTTTAGGAAAAAAACATACATAAAAAGAAACAGTTTAAAAAAAAAAAAAAAAAAGAGGGAGAGTTAAAAAAAAAAAATTAAACCCATCAGAAAACTGTAAGATAAATCTCACATTTAAAAGCCAATAAAACTTACCTTCTCTTCCATAAGAGCAGTAATTGCAATTGAAGAGGTTCCCTTTGAATGTTCTGATGCAAGGGCTGCAGCTGGTAATATTTTATTATCAGAATCCCTAGAAGACAAGAGAATTTGCAATATGTGAAAAAGTCATCAGAAATGGAGGAGTAAGAGTAAGCAAATTACAGTACATAATTTAGTAAGTCTGTTCACCCACCACCTGCATGAAGATGCGTTGATGAAAACTTTTGGGTCAAGTGGAGAGCTCTTTGGATACAAAAGTGATAAGGAAAAAAAATAAAAGGAAATCTCTTTAAGAAGTCCCATCTATACAGATGGGAGAGAAATCAGTTGTAAGAATAATAAAGCTTAAAAAAAAAGAAGAGGGGCGCCTGGGTGGCTCAGTCGGTTGAGTGTCCGACTTCAGCTCAGGTCGTGATCTCGCAGTTCGTGAGTTCAAGCCCCATGTCGGGCTCTGTGCTGACAGCTCAGAGCCTAGAGCCTGCTTCAGATTCTGTGTCTCTCTCCCTCTGCACCTTCCTTGCTCATGCTCTCTGTCTCTCAAAAATGAATAAACGTTAAAAAAATTTTTTTTTTTTTTTAAAAAGGAAGAAAATCAAATTGTGGGACCAAAAGAATACAGGATTAAGAGTAAATTCTACTTCCAGCTCCACCACTGAAAAGCCAATGAATTCTGACTGAGGTCTTAAATATAAATGTAAAGGTCCCCGTCCTCAAGATTTTGCTTCAGTATGTCTGCACAGACCCCTGGCATCTATTTTTTTTTTAAGTGGCTGATTCCTCAAGAATTTATGAGCCACTGGGGCACCTGGGTGGCTCAGTTGGTTAATGTCCGACTCTTGGTTTTGGCTCTAGTCATGATCTCAAGGTGAGTTCAGGCCCCCAGTTGGGCTCTGTGCTGACATAGCGGAGCTTGCTCAGGATTCTCTCTCCCTCTCTGCCACTCCCCCACTTGTGGTCATGTGTGCTCACACTCTTCTCATTCAAAAATAAACAAACATTAAAAAAAAAAAAAAAAAGGAATTTATGAACTACTGGACTACATGTCCAAAGATCCTTTTCATGTCTGAACCAGTAGGATTTAAGTGAGTTTTAATTCAACACTTAACAGGGGTGGTTGGCAACTCGTATAGTTCTTTATCCTGGGATGCTTAATCATTTGCCAAGTGAAAGTCCTTCATTTGCCTGTTCCTCCAATAAGACTGAGTCATCTCTTAAAAGTACCCGTTTAGCAATGGGTTACTTTATGGAGTCACCCACCTTACTGAGCACAGTGGTTCACAAGGATGATACTTACCAGTCACTATAACAACTACTAAAGCAATAAACAACAATGAAAAACCAGAGAGATACACAGACTTACCGGAAAGGTCCATCTGGTTTTTCAGAGTGGACTGAGATGGACACTGTGGCAGTTATATCAGGTACAGGAGCCGGGGTAGAAGATGAATTTCCAGGCACAGGAGGGGCCAAGGAAGACTGATTAGAAGTTAATGAAGATATGGAAGGAGCTGGGTGAGTTGAAGAGGTCACTGGAATCATCAGGGGATCCTGTTGTCTTGATATTGGAGATCTCATCAGAGGTTGTAGGTTCCGCTGAATGAGTGGTCTCGGAGGTGGTATTGGGGGCGGTGGTGGGGGTAACTGTTTTCGTAGTCTTTTTGTATAACCGGTTTCATTTTTGAAGTTATTAACAGCCTATAGATACCAAACAGAAAGATGCAGGAAAATGTAAGGTGGTATTTCCTCAAGCACAGTTTAAACCACCAAAAATTTTTAAAAATTTTCCAAAAGGGATACAAAGTCAGTTACCTGTCGTAAGAACTTATTGGCAATTAAAGCATCAGGAGAGACATCATTCTGATGGCATGTTGGACATGTATGATCATCTGATTCCAAGAGTGCTGTTCTTATACCTATGTGATATATTTTAAATATTACATTACTCTTTCCAAGCACACATTACTTATCATTTCTAAGATTGAAAAACTTAAAAGTACAGACTCTCGCCTGATATCACTCCTCTGCTGAAACTTCTACCTTAAAAACAGAAGTCATTGGGGTGCCTGGGTGGCTCAGTCGGTTAAGCGTCCGACTTCAGCTCAGGTCATGATCTCGCGGCTCGTGAGTTCGAGCCCTGCGTCGGGCTCTGTGCTGACAGCTCAGAGCCTGGAGCCTGTTTCAGATTCTGTGTCTCCCTCTCCCTCTGTCCCAACCCACTCACATTCTGTCTCTGTCTCTCTCAAAAATAAATAAACATTAAAAAAAAAAAAACAAACAGAAGTCATAAATAGAATTTAAACAAAAATTTAAATTGAGAGAAAAACCACTCTTTCCTAAATACCATTCTCTTTGTTTAGCTAAACATTGGAATAGTATAGAGGACAAAAATAGAAATAATATATAGTCTAGAAAGGTAAAAAATTTACAGGGCTAACAGGGTTTTAAAAGAGCATCAGGAGGAGGAGTGCCTGGCTGGCTCCATCAGAAAAGCATGCGGCTCTTGATCTCAGGGTCGTGAGCTGGAGTCCCACATGTGGTATAGAGATTACATAAATAACTTAAGAGAAAAGGGAATTATAAAAAACAGAAACATTGTTCAGGCAAGGAAATCAGCAACACCTACAGCACAGTACAGAGGAGTAACACTAAATTACAGATTCACTGATTATGCTTCAGTGTAGTAAAAAATTCAGTAATGCAAGTGGTTTGTTAAATCTAAGACACTTGGAAACAAATCTTAAGTGACCTCTTCTTGACTTTGGTCTTCACTGGAGAGGCCCCAAAATAAAGATTTATATTCCAAAGCTATGAAATGAAAAAGGCCAAAACAGGACTAAGCAGTGAAATTTTCAGATGATGCCATTTTCATCTTGGTAAGAAATAAGTGGCAGAAAAACCCAAGTGGGAAAAACCCAACCCAATATAAAAGATCAGAAAAAAATCACAAGTAACCGCAAGGCAAATGTTGGGTAGTATGTTTACAGAGAACAGTTCTCAATTACACTTAGGAATTTTAGAATAAACGATTTTTCCACCATCCAGGAAAGGGATTTAGGTACCATTTAAAAATATTTCTAGGGGCGCCTGGGTGGCGCAGTCGGTTAAGCGTCCGACTTCAGCTCAGGTCACGATCTCGCGGTCCGGGAGTTCGAGCCCCGCGTCAGGCTCTGGGCTGATGGCTCAGAGCCTGGAGCCTGTTTCCCATTCTGTGTCTCCCTCTCTCTCTGCCCCTCCCCGTTCATGCTCTGTCTCTCTCTATCCCAAAAATAAATAAACATTGAAAAAAAAAAAATTAAAAATATTTCTAGAATCTCTAATGCCCAAAAGGCTTTCAAAATTCTGCATACCATTTAAAATGTGTAGGAAACAGGGGTACGTCTGTGGCTCAGTCGGTTAAGTGTACGACTTCTGCTCAGGTCATGATCTCACAGTTCGTGAGTTCTAGCCCCCCATGGGCCTCTCTGCTGTCAGCACAGAGCCCACTTTGGATCCTCTCTCTGTGCGTCCCCCCCTCAAAATAAATAAACTTTAAAAACTAAAATAAAATGTGTAGGAAACAAAAGTCCTACATTTTATAAAACCTTAGTACAGTCACCCTAATGAAGGTAGAAGAAATGGTGAATTCTAATATTTAAAAGGACAAAGAGGCTGTTGTTTAAAGAAAAAAATGTAGTGACAAAACAGTTCTTGCTATTAAAGGTGCAATGATGAACTAAATGATCAATTATCAACATTTCATACTGCATTATTAAAACATACAATGTTGCTAAAGAGCCCTTCCAAATAAATACACATATTCTAAGACATGTATCTCTGAAGGTTCAACATTTCTTACATTCATCACAATAACTGTTTCCACAGCAGGGAATGACAACAGCATCAGTCATAATATCTTTGCAGATGAGACACAATAATTCATCTGGGATAGGATCATCTTCTTCTGAAGAAGAAGATGGTTCCTCTGGTAAGAAAGGTGGTTTTTCTTTCTTCCCAATTGCATATGCTTCTCTGTAAAAGAAGGTTTTACTGTTTTAACATTGTTAAGAAAACAAAGTATTACTAAGATAGTACATGTTCTACTATACCATAATGGGAGCTTATAATTCAGTACGATGCCAAATTCGTTTACACAAGTATAATACCTTCCAAAATAAGGGAGTAGTTATGAACATCCTCCCCCTAAGCAACAAAAAGACAAAACAAAATCCTAAACAAGTATAACAAAAAGAAACAAATGCTATAAAAGTGGCTAAAAGGATCTTAAGAATCCACAACTCTAGAACTCAGGGCCAGAGATTAAAGGGACACATTCAATGCCACAAGTTTATGCTTAAGTGGCAGAGACAGGATTTGAACTTGGACATGACAACACCCTAACCACAATTTTCTCTATCCTACCATGTTTCTTGAGGGGGTGGGGGGTATGGAGGGAATTCCCTTCCATAGACCAACAGTCCTCAAAACCTGTGAAGGTATCAGAGAGCATGCTATAATATAGGAAATGGAAACTGGTGCTGACATCATACAATCGAGGGGGACAGTTCAAGGGAAATATTATGCAACCAACCACACCAGTAGCTAGTAGCTAGAATCATCAGACTTCAAAACCAGTGGTTTACTTCTAATTAGTATTTTAAAAGAGAGATTAATCTATTTATAACCAACTAAGAAATACTAATGACTTCAATGATTAGAATATGTGTTACAAGAATATAAAGTAACACTTTAGTCATTTTGGGTCCATTTTCTGGTAGAAATACATTTTGCAGAAATGTTGCATATTAAACATATTGAAAATAAAACACTAGGGGTGCTTGCATGGATCAGTCAATTGAGCGTCCGACTTTGGCTCAGGTCATGATCTCACAGCTTGTTGAGTTCGAGCCCCATGTCGGGCTCTGTGCTGACAGCTCAGAGCCTGGAGCCTGCTTCAGATTCTGTGTCTCCCTCTCTCTCTGCCCCTCGCCTGCTCACTCGCTTTCTTTCTCAAAAATAAACATTAAAAAAAATGTTTTAATAAAATAAAAAACCAAAGTACACTATTCTCAGACTTGTCACCACTGCTTCCAACACCCACATCTTCTCTAATCAGGCAGATTTGTATAACATAGGAATTCCTAGGTAAATTCTATCTCATTTAGGAACAGAGTGTGTCGATCTCACTGCTGAAAATGAAAGCATCTCAGCTGTACAGAGGAGGGTACCTGAGGTGTGTTATTTGTGTTGCAGCTGCTCCATAGACATCACCACGACTCCAGAAATAAGTATCAATTTGCTTATGCCCCATTGTTCCCAATTTGTGAAAGAGGAGTCTCCCACTGCCCAAAAGAGAGAAAAGAAAGAAAAAAAAAAAAAAAAAAAGAAGAACAGAGGATAGAAAAAGAAACAGAAGAAGAGTCTGAGTTGCTTATCAGTGGTGTTAGTGGAGAGGGTGAAAGTTTCATTTAAAATATTTGGGCTCCCATTTCCCCAGTATTTGCTGTGTGTCTGGCACAAATGGGCTTTTGCATTTCAGCACTCAAAAACAATGAAGTTAATTATTAGTTAGGGTTCACAAGGGTGATGTTAATTTTTCCGACACAAACTTCCATTTAAGTACTTTTACTTGTATATATTATATTAAGATGAAGCGGTCTGCTCTTAAATTGTGTCCGTAAAAACCATCCATTTCAACCTAGGTTGTTTGGAAGCACGTATGAAATGTCTGAATCAGAAACAGCGTAAAAACAGACTGCTCTAAGATGAACCACAAGACAAAGGATGGTGACTGATCAAAAATTGATGGGGGTGAAACGGAGAAAGTGAGCAGGGCTAGGAGTTCAGGAAAACACTAATCCTTATCTGTGAATGAAAACAATCTATTTACTAAAGTGTATACTCAAAACCATAAAATCTTTTCAAGATCATTCCACGGCACTGCCGTTTTCATCACCTTCATCTGCGCACTATGCTGCGTTTCAACGCTACAGCTTGAGGCTGAGGACAACCGTTCTTTTACTCATTCTCTTCATGTCACGATGAACAAGGGCACTGTTATTCTCTAAATGGATGTTTCTCAAGGTATGTCCTGAGGACGCCCTCACTTCATAACCCACTGGAGGACTTGTTGGAGCACCCAGTCCAAAGGGACAGTTAATACTGTGCTCTGTATCATGTGAGTTCATAACTGGTGAGGGTAACCACAAAGGTAATTAGCGGGATTAATAAAAGCAGATAAAATGAGAAGTTGTCAGTTGAATTATACTAGTAGTAGGTTTTCAGGTCTATCCACTTCATTAAGAATTGGCTCTTAAAATACGATCTGAAAACACATTGCAAATAAGCACTAAGCTGTAGGGTACAGAGCTGTAGCTCATCTGAACTAATGGGTTTGTAAAATAAATCGTTATTTTAGAAGTTTAAGACTCACACGGTACATCCAAACTTATTCAAGAGGACTCAGTTCTTCATTTATTCTTGGCACTTAAATTTGCCCTGACATCTTATACAACTTTTGTGCTTAAGCCTTCTGTTTCTCAGAATGATTAAGACATTGGTCTTTTTCACTTAACACATGTAGATAGCATAGAAGATCATGTGGGAGTATGTATGTGAATGAAGAAGAAAGCAGGGTATGACAGAAAAAGAAAAAATTAGAAGCCCACAAGGGAAGTGGCACTCAGTGGTAACAAAAACCCCCAAATCCATTCTAAATTTGCATTTAATGGAGCAGACTGCAGCCTCTCATTCTTCACACAGAAATGCAACATGTGGAGACCAATAGTCTTGCTATACAATGCTCACAAGAAATCCAAGTAGCCAAATGGCGACCCCAAGCCTACATAAAACACCAGCGCCCGGACGGGCTGTGGCCTCACAGGTCATACGTAACTAGAATACTTACGCGTCTATAGTCGGTATCGCATACTTTCCAGTGTTGGTAAGCATTGCACCTTTCATGTTAGGATCTTTCACTTCCATCATAAAACTTCTGGGAATACCAGTGCTCTTTTTAATCCTCGGACCAGATTCAAAGTTTTTATCCTATTTGGAGGGGAAAGGAGAAAGGAGGAAGAAAGAAAGCAGTTACCCTTTGTTTAATATTAGCTAACACGCAGTGCTTATTAACTGCTTATAGTATCTGTAGTGCTCTACATATATGATCTCATTTAAACCTCGCAACAGCCATGCGAGGTAAATACTGTTATTACCATGTCCGTTTCATAGAGAAGACCAAACAGGCTTGAAGAAGTCAAGTAACCTGCCCAAGCTCAGTCAACCGTTGAGCAGCAGAGCCAGGATCTGAAGCCTGGCAATCTGGCTCCACAGCCTGAGCTCATTTGCCATTGTAATAGAGAAGGCAGTATTTACCAAGAAAAATCCGATAGCTAAGAAATCATTGTAAGAAAAATAAGGTGTACCATGGTTTCTACTTTGGACTTACCCCGTTTGTTGGGCAATTCTTAATGTAATGGCCAGGTTTACCACAACGAAAACAGGTATAAGATGGAGGTGGTGGGCCTAGAGGTTTCTTCATGTAACTGAAAGGGAAACAGAATTACATGTACACAAAACCTTGAAAGAATAAAGCTTCTGATTGGGGGGGGTAAAATCCACCCCAATGTACCTATTAGTATGAAGCATTTATGGACTTACTTGATTGGGTCGTATTCATGGCCAGATTGCGACATCATTGCTTTAATTTTATCTTCTTCAGAAGCATTGGCTTCAGCCAGATTGGCAGTCTGTTTAACAGGTAATTATTTGACACACACATTAGAAACACATTTAAGACCACACAGCCAAAGACAACACCACTCATCCTGTAAAGAGCAGTATCTAATCTTGCATAAAACCTAAAACTGAAAGCTATTTACACGTATAACCTAGAAGAGGCATCAGGAGTTCCTTAGCTCATTCATTACATGACGTTTGGGTGTCTGCAGGGCTGAAGGTCTTGCTGGGGGCACTCAAACCTTAGACCCTGTTTGTACCTTACATTAAGATTTACATATGACTCCTCTAAGAGTTAAAACAGATTAAGGAAACACTTGACATTTTAAGCCTTAAAAATAATTCAAGTGTCGTAGCATAAAGACTTTGCATTTACAACTTGGAGGTAGGGTTATGGGTAAAACAATTGAACATTATGCAGATGATATTAAGGCAAAGGCTCTTTAAGAAGTAGAATCAGTTTCAAATTAAGTGCAAAGCACATGCAACGGAGCACTCATCATTTTAAATCTGATTCTCCGAAGTTTTATGAACTTCATCTTTAAGGTATTATATAGAATAGTCTAGATATAACCAGGGTCTAAGGGAGTGAGTCCTGATAACTTGAAGCTTCAAGCATCTAGCACTCACATCAGCCATTCATTGGGTTTTATCTTTACATTCATCCACAAAACAAGCAACCAGTTTTAACATTTTATTGTAATTTTATATACAAAGAATGCTTAACATTAACAGAGCTTAGAACAACAGCAACATTTACAGAAAACTGGATTACAGATGTTGAACAACTAATTTGTTTGAACCCAAACATTAATATACAAGTAGTTAAAAAAAAATCTCCCAAACCTCCAAAATTCCCCAACTGCTTCCCACAAAGAAACAATGGTAGGAACAGACCAAAACTCAAATAGGGTCCTTACAAGCACATAAGAATTAAAACCATGAACTATAAACTGCTTAAGATGTAAACTCTATGCTAGACCACTTTTGCATTAGAAAATTGTTAAGAGACGATGGTTTCAGCCCACTTCATGTTTTAGAATCATCGATTTTAATGTTTAGTTTCCCCAGAACAAAAGCTTAAAAAGCTGTATTTGTTACTAGGACATTTCTTTTGGGATACATTCTAGGGGAAGAGGATACAACCTATAACAAAGTCAAGGATAAGATAGGGACAGCACTAATGGAAAATCCATCTAACTCATTAATCTTGGTTGCTAAGTCTGGTTTTACTTTGATAGTAGGGAAAAAAGGATTTTTGGAAAACTGGAAGACTTCCTTCTTGGTCCTCAAAAATCTGCCTAATCTGTAATGTCTTTTTTTTTTTTTTTAAGGCATGATTTGCAAGCTACGTCTATTGCTTTAAAAAGTAATCCATCACTAGTGCTTTCCCAAACAAAAGGTACACATTGTTGAGCAGAAAATGCAAGCAATTTTATCGCAAAACATGGCATATACAATTATTTCAGGAGGTAACAATTTGCCCCTCTGCCAAACATACACATTGGTATATTCCTGCAAACAGCTTTACACATTTACACAATTCACTGTAGTCTGTGTTCAAACAAATTAGGTTGTCTAAAACTTTTTCTAATGCAGACAGACTACAAGTCTAGAGCATAAAGAAACAATCGTAACACATTTAAAATGTTGACCTTCATGGGATCAATTCAAATATTCAAGAAATAGCCGTGCAATTGTCCATGTAAAGGAAAGCTTCTATTTTGGCTGCATAAAGAAAGTCCACATAATTTACAGCCAAAACCAGGGAATTCCTCCAGAACTTTGTTAGTTTCCAATGTATAATTAAACAAAATGTGTAAGGGGGGAAAAAAACCCACCAAATAAGTGTAGCTTCATGTGTTTCTTCTGTCTTGAAGATGACCAATACTCCAACATTATGGTGAGGCTGACAAAACACTCCCCCTATCTTCTCAAAGCAGCAACTACTCTTTACAGGATAGTAACAATGTGTACAATATTTTTGTAAGACATATCCTCCCCAACCCCTCTTTAAACAATTGTTCCACATTTAAAAAAATACGATGTTAGAAAAAGATTTATATTTGCAAGAATAGATATATATATATATATATACCTTTGTAAGCTGGGCCAGAGAAATAGATGCAGAAGAGTCATCAATCTGTTCACAAAAAATTAAACACACATTCAAGTTCCACACTGAAAACATCTGAAAGTGATCATTTAGTCCCTATTGCCAATTAATGTTCAAATATTGGGCATTTTCTTAGAAGTTTTCTAAAGAATGTTATTCCCTGTTTTAAAGCTGAAATCGTAGCTCACCCCACTTTACCCTTCTCTACATATTTCACACATATAATAAAGGCTTAAGTTGAGGAGGACTCAATTACAATATTAAAAAAAAACAACAAAAAACAGGGTAAAGAAAAATATATCACAGAAAATATGCTCAGAGCAGTGACTGAATATTAAATAAGAGTCCGTGTCTATCAATGGTTTCTAAATCTGATAACGCTCAAGAGAATATACACTAGAGAGAATAAGAAATCTAACTTTCCTGGAGTGCCATTATAGAACATGGTAAAAACAAGGAGCTCTTTAAAGGCTCAGATAATTGCTTTAATAAAACAGCTCCCACATAATTGCTACTTTTTTCTCTTTTTTTAAGCATGTACTGTTCGGTCTGAATAAGTTTGTTTATTCTCCCATACAAAGAGTAAGAATGGCTTCTTGCCAAAGAAACCACAATTTTATCAGAGCAAAGATGTTAAATCAAAAAAAGGAAAACCAGTGGTAGTGTGGAGCAAAGGCAAATAGGGCTATTAGGAGGATGGACTTTAATAATGCGTGAAGAAAGTTAATTTAATCAAATGGAGAAAGTATTATATATTGAATAAGAAAGATTTTAAAAATGTATTTTCAAATGTGGTATTTTAAGATTTTTCACTATTTGACCCCCTGAAATGATTTTAATATCAGTTTTTAAAAAGTGTGTATCTGTATACACACACACACACACACACCCCTTTCCCATCTAACTCTAAACATGATTTCCCTGTTAAGTGTACCAAAAAGAAAACATTATTTGCTTCCTATATAGTAATTGGGTTGCTTATTCAACATGTTGTAAGCTTCTCATGCATTATTGGTCAGAACTCTTGTTTAAAATGGAGAGAATGTAACAAGATGTCTGGATCAAAGAAAAATAACAACAATGAAGGGAGTCTTCATCAGGTATTTTTCAAATATTCCAGAAAACTAAGAGAATTAAAATAAAAGCAGCATGACTTACAGCCCCAAATAGAAATGTTACCAGTTTCAATATGAAGCTCTTAGCACAATGCCTACCACAGCAGGAGTTCAGTCAATAAAAATCATGTTTGCTAAATTTAAAATATATCTTATAAATATTTTAGGGTTTTAAAAGTCAGTTTAATGGATAGTATTACTGGGACGCTTACTTCAACAAAAGGTTCTTAGCTCCCCACTGAGGGGCTGCCCCAGAATTTGTAATGCACTATTCCATATTCCTAATATGCAATCATATAATTCACCAATGTGTTCTTATTCTCATCTGGCTCTTAAGTGTTTTCATTACAGAACTAATCTCAAAGGAAGCTTAAAAAAAACAAACAAACCATAAACATCCTATTTTTATCCAGAATAAATTCTGATCATCTCAATCTATTTTGAGAAGGGCTACTTTTTGCATTAGTTAGGAACTATGTGAATTTAAATAACAAGAACCAAATGCTGTCAAGCATCATCTATACTGTTTCTAACCAATGAAACTAATAACCCTTCAAAATAGCCCATTACTATCTAGAATATGAACACTCATCACTTCCTTAAGAGAAAGCAGTTATATTAACTTTCTTACAGCTAGAACTAAAATACTAACATTTTTTGTTCTTCCCACTATGATATATCTGTTTTTTTGTTCTTATGTCGGGCCATCTGGTCCTTTTAGTTTTCTGTTGATTTGTCATTAGTACTGGGTAAAGTGGTTTCAGATACTCAACAACATCTATATCACTTTTTTCCCCACCAATGATTCTAACACCTTAAATACCTTAAAGTCCATGAGAAAGTCAAATTTACCATAAATTGTGAAAGGTGTCCAATAGTTTTCTACAAAAAGCAAGGTACTAGAAATCAGTGAAAATTGCTAACAAGGAATGGTTTAAAAATGACTAGGAATTTACATGTACTAGGCAGCAATAAATGTATTAATTCTCAGATACTAATGATTTAAAAAATGCACATTAAAAAAAGTCGTCTTCATAAAAACTGATCAATGCACACTGTGGACATCATTAAAATTAACCCACTTCCCCACATCTAATTTGTGGTCTTGCTTCTGGGAGAAAGAATCTGAAATATTTTATGCCACTTACACTCGCTTGCAATTAAAGGATCCTACAAAATACAATTCTGATATTTAGTAAACAGGAAGAACATCCAGCTTTGGAATACCAACATGAAGGATGGCTAAATAAAATAAGCTAAGGACAGACAGAAACAGCCATCCTTGATTACAGTCGGCTTAAGTTACCAAAAATGTACACACATTTACTTTTATTAATCAGCATTTAGAAATCTGGTTTAGTGGCCCTATCTTACTTGGCTTTTGTGAATGTGTACAAGAATACGTGATTCATAAGATGGGCATTAATTATGCTTAATGAATATATTCTCTCATCCTAAACACCAGCATATGTACCCCAAGCAAATAAGTGGTGGGGATATTAAGTTATCTAATGTCTCCATTTCAGACAATTCTACCTAAAAATTAAAGCCACTTTTAAAGTATTAAAAAAAAAAAAAAGAAAAGAAAAGAAAAGAAAAGAGAAACCTAAATAAGCATAAAATAAACTGCTTCTTATAAGTGTAATACAGACATGCCAGGGAACACACAAGGCTAAAAGAATGTTAACTTTATTTATGAACATGTGATTTGTGTTTATACACATGCTAATAAACAAAAAGGAAATAACTGTTTTCAAGAAATAAAACTTCATCTGAATTAGTTTAAATACTATATAAAAATACTTTATACAAAACGTGTTACATTAACCACTACAGTCACCAGGATAGTCACTCTGATTTGTGCTAGCATTTGGATACATAAAATCAGTTTTAAACCAATCACCAGCAAAACAGAAACTTGGACAGTTTGTTTGTTGTTTTTTTTTTTTTTTTTTTTTTACAGCATTATGCTTTTAAAAACCAAAAAAACCAAAAAACCAAAAACAAAACAAAAACCACCAAAAAACAAAACAAACCCAAAAAACAAAAAAATAAAACAAAACAACAACAACAAAAAAACCCCAAAACAAAAAAAAGCCCATATACCCCAGAGGGTGGGGAAAAAAACCCAAATCTCTAAATTTTGATCTTCGAATCACTGTATTTAGTTCCATGAGAACTAAAGGCCATATATTTTAGAGAACAAGTCCAAAGTTCAGATATTCTATATTATCATGTTTAAGATGCAATGATCCAAGGTTAGTGAAATGCCTGATACACAATTAAAGATCAGTAGTATTTAAAAAGGATAAAGTGAAACAGCAAGCAGTATCCTTGAATTCTAAAATGAAGATTTCAGACATCTCGTATTGTGTACAAATCAAGCCTGAGCAGTAAAATGTTTAGAGAACCATCAAGTTTACAGAACTCCGTTACTACAGACCTACTTTCTGAAACACATTTCACCTCACAACTTAGGTATTTCCACTACCTTTTACTTAAGACCTTCAAGTCAACATGGTGTCGTACTTTAGCTATGATAATAAAAATTAAGATGTTATTCCACTTAAGGGGAGTTATCTTTGATAAGCTACAGCTTTCAATTAGCTTATAATTAATGCAGCATTTTAATATCTTATAAGAGGGAAATATTTTATTTTGGAGAACTAAACAGGCTAGAACTGGAAGACCTTGTATTAAAATTTGAAAACAATGTACTGAATTGTAGAAATCATCATTGAGATGTTTATGTACTCAGGGGGCCCAAATTTCAGGTCTCACTTTTATAGTACAGATATCAACAAAGAATAAAAGCTTGAAATTGCCAAATAAAGCAAAACTGAATAATAAAGCTGCATCAAAAGTCTTTGGAAAGCTTTTTTCTATTGGTGTCTGAACTTGGAGAAAGCATCAAACTTTCATATTAGTTTTGCATGTTGCTAATGCATTTTTTAAAGCCATCAATTAGGCAGAAAAAAAAAACTAACAAAAACTAAGTGATACAACGTGAAAAATGGCAAAATATACACTCCAAACATTTTTTTTATTGCAAGAAACAAAAAGCACACAACAGCCTGTACATACATACAAAATACTAACTATAGACAGACAGATGTAGAACATGTTATCATGTTCATTAGTGTAAAACCTACATGATCTAAAAAGAATCATACATTAACTGTACAACACAGTGTCATACAGGGAGAATGCTATCATATTTAATATGAAACAGCGTTTTTTGGGGGGCACAAATTACCCATTTCTACAAAATAAGTCTGCAAATTATGCCACATATATCCATATTCAACTGAGCTGTCATCAAAATACATTTTATTTACAATATGTACTATGATCAGTTGGATATTAAGTTCTAAATGATTCACTTCACTGCTACATTATAAAGGTAAAAGCAATGTGTAGAAAAAGTGTGAGATTGTGTTTTTACATACTGCTTTTGAAGTTCCCATCACTGGTTCAGTTCGACTTCTAAAAAATAAACAAAAACAAAAACAACATTAATTATGAGTTGTTATTTATGAATTGTGCTAAAACATCTTAACACATATGTCTAATTACATGTCTTTATGAACACAATTTTCCTTTGTACAAACATTTAAAAACAGCCAATTTCCAAAGTAATAAATACACTACTTTGATTAATCTTTAGTACCTTTAAACAGCTTAAGACATACCTGCGACAAAAACAAAACAAAACAAAAAAGAAAACAACTTGGTACAGAGGAATTCTAGAATAGGCGTATCAAGAGTAATAAATACATTACTTAGGTTAATCTTTACCACCTTTAAACAATTTAAGACAGATCTGCAGGAAAAAAAAAATTCCATACCAAGGAATTCTAGAATACGTGAAAACAATAAACGTTTTCTCAAAGGTAGCATGAAGATCTTGTTAAGAAACTTTGTAGTTATTTAATAGACTGAACAACCACATTATATCATTCCCCAGTTTTTTTTTAATAGGTAACAAATGTAAACTTTCACACATCAGATCTTCTTGAAAGAAGACCACTGGACATTTATACTTTGGATCCCTAAGAAATTGCTGTGCTCCAAAAACTAAATGTCAAATCCAGAAAAACAAGTTGATAGTTACTTTAATTTTTTAAAAAGTCTCAAAACAATGACCAAAGTTAAACAAGAATTCTAAGTTTCAGAAAAACGCAACATACTCTGACACTATTTTAGTTCAAAGAATGAGTCTGATGGTTATGAAGAAATGAACAGATTGATTTTTTCAAGTACATAACAAATAAAGCCCAA
The DNA here is from genome assembly GCF_014898765.1 of Herpailurus yagouaroundi. NCBI lineage: Eukaryota > Metazoa > Chordata > Mammalia > Carnivora > Felidae > Herpailurus > Herpailurus yagouaroundi. The sequence goes on from NW_024412453.1 coordinate 379,638, forward strand.
GAAGAAATTCTTAAAAGTCCACACAGGAAAGGGGATGGGGGTTGAGCTTCTAAATACAATGCTCAAATGCTTCGTTGAAGTTTATGCTGTCCTGACTACAGAGAAATGTGAGGGAACATCTGAAAGGAGTTTCTAAAAGTTTGCATGTAATTTGGAAGTCTTGATATAAAAATGAAGCTTTCCTTTTCTCAACAAACTTAGAGCCATTTTACAAGGCAAATATATTACAAAGGCAACCTCACACACAGTGAATTAACAAGCAATTCTGTAAGAGGCAACTTATTTTCCCATGTACTTCAAATAATTCTCTAAGTTTCTTAGTATCCAAAAAAAAAAAAAAAAAATCAACTGAAAACTACGCGTTTACTGTTTTTAAAAAGCACTTAGTAAATTAAAATGTAATTTCACAACAAATTCTAGGAATTACTTCCTTATAATTTCTTAAAATTACACAGCTAGAAGCACACAGTTCACTTGGTAATTACAAGAAAAACAAAGTATTCAGGTTTTAAAACTGTTACTACACAGAAGGTATTACACAAAAGATCTCAATGCTGGGATATGGAGTATATAACTTTATAGCAAACTAATGACTGTCTTAGAATGAGTGTTTGCCCCTACAAGGTAAAGCTCCAAGAAATAACTGTTTTACCTCAATTCCAAGAACACATTCCATTTCCGAGGACTGGGAAATTCCAGAATTTTTCACTGGCCAAAAGTAGAATTTGCCAGAATTTCAAATCACTACCCTTTTCACATTAGCATAATTCTATCACCATTAAAATTACAAGAAAGCAGGGACTAAGTGTGAATCCTGCTCCTTTCCCGAATTTCTTAAACTCTAGCCTAGTGCTAAGATATTGCAGTGTTCTTACTCCAATAATGGGCATCTACCACACGCCAGGCGCTGTTTAATTCTTACAGCTTTCCTCTGGAGGGAAGTACTCATATCCCTATATTATTTTGAGGAATCTATTTTGAGGCTTTAGGGAACTTACCCAAAGTCACACAACTGGTGTGAAGCAGCAACTGGAGTCAAACCTAAGCCTGATTCCAGTCTGTGCTAATAAATCCTATACTCAACAGCCTCCCCACAAAAGCCCCTTGTTGAGAAGAAAATGTATTACTGATGCTGTCAAAATATTTAGGACAAATCTCTCAACACACCTATATATACATATATGTATACATATGTATATATATTTGTGTAGTGAAAGAACAGTCAGAAATAAAAGTGTGCCAATAAAAAACAAAAGGGTATGTATGCAAATACTTATTCACCGATTTGAGCATCATTTTGTCTCTGTAAATATTAGAAAGCAAAAAAATTCTTGATAGCTCTTACCACTAACTACAGGTTAACTGGGGGAAGAGATAGGAAATAATAAACCCATCCTCACCATTTTAAGGATTAAGAAGATATACTTATTAGGGTAAAGTAATGAGTTCAGTTCTAAAATACTTGTTCTTCCTCACAAAATAAAAAAGTATTTTGAGGACTTAAATACATGAGATTTGATAAACACTCACATAACATATGTCTTGCTTGTAGATTTAACACCTCCAATAGGAATTCTTCTAACAATTACAGATGAATTCTTAGGAATTAGAGCATTATCATCAGTATATTCTGTAAAAAAGATAAAGAGTTGAATTTCTATTTGGCGATTTGGGTAAGTCAGTCCTCAAGAATTAGAAAACTTCAACCAAAGACAAATTTTACGGAAAAGGAATTTAAATTTAAGAGAGCATGTTCCTTGCCTCTAGAATACTGATAATGTCAGAACAAATATCCGCATCCATAAGGAGGTTCTCTTCAAAGGACACCAAATACTGCCAGCAGGTTCTTGGCTCTGGTGCCTCTACTTCTATGGAACCCCAAATCTCAGTAAGACTAAGTCATTCTCCACTTTAACCAATAACGCTAAACATCTGATCTATGAGAAAAAATATGTAATTTATATGAAGACATTCTGTCTCTCCTAGCCCCTCAACATGAGTATTACAAAAGAAATTATGCCATGTTTTGAATAGAGGAAAAGGGTTTTATAAAAAGAATTAGTAGTGGGATGCAACTTTGCATAAAATGTTGATTCAAGGCCTCTCTAGGAACTGATGCTTGAGACTTAAAGACTGAGAAGCCAGACAGATGTGCAAAAAAGATGGACAGAGTGTTTAAAGACAGAAAGAAAAGCAGGTGAAAAAAAAAATCATTAAAAGGCCAGCATAGCTGGAAGATAATGAAAGGAAAAGAATGACTTGACCTACAGTTAGAAAGTACAGGTCACATATTCATTTATATTTTGTTTCTAAGTACAACAGGAAGTCATTGAAGGATTCTAAACAAAAATGACAATGATTTACACTAATAACAAACAAACAAAAAAGATAACTCTGGTATCTATGTGGAAAATGAACCCATAAGGGAACAAGAGTAGAAACAGGGTGACTAATGATGAGGCTGCTGTGAAGTCCCGGTAAGAGATGATGGTCTGTGCTGGGTTGTGACAGGTGAAGACATGGAAATCAGAATGTTCTGAGGTAGAACTGATAAGGCAATCAATGGATTTAATGGGGGGGGGGGGGGGGGAGGGGAGAAGATGAAGGAAAAAGAGCAATAAGGCATAAGTAACTGAGTTCCTGGCTTAAGCAACTGGAAGAACAGTGATGTCACTTTCTGAGAAGAAAACAGGGAGGATGAATGGATCCTATTTTCTACTCTTTTAATTCTCTATTACATGCAATACTTCTGGAAGAATGAAATTAAAAGAGAAACTGGACCAATTTAACTATGGGTAAAAAGATTTCCTGAGGAAGGGATTTGTAAAATTACCAAAAAGAAAAATAACCCACCACAGGGAGACAGATGCAAGAATGTACCCATCTCCCTAAATCACACATTCAGGCATTAGGGTTCATTCTTAAGATTACAGAGTTGACTTGCAGTGGCCGACTACCTCTGTTCTTCCAGTTATTTCAATTTATCACACATACAAGCATTTTAAGCTTATATATATTTATGGGTGTGTGTGTGTGTGTGTGTGTACACACACATATAATTAATTTTAATCATAACACTATTAGTTATTTCCTGTTACAAACTAAATTGTTCAAGAAAGGGTTCTTTTTAGTATATTTCAAGTAGCAAACTGTATGTGATGCAATTTCCCAGATTCAGGCATACCATGAGAGGACTATCATCATTGCTTTGATAGTTCATGATAGTCCCAAATGTCCAGCAAGCTCTGAGTAAGAAAAATTGGAAGATGGGGGATGTTCAAAAAGTAAATTCTAGAAACAAAAAACACTTGACAACAAGTTTCTAAACACATAACAAAAGCATTCACTGTAGCTTTCCACCACAACTTATTAATCTGATCGGCACAATACTGTGTCAGACTAAAAGTCAGGTGCCCCTACACCAGATTTGACCTTTTAAGTACCTGAATTACACTGGTGACTTCCTACCCTTAAAATACCTTGCTAAGTAGCCTGTTAGGTTCAAAAGACCTTTTCCAGGTGCCAAAGTAATTTCTGACCCAAAAATATAAAGACCATGGATTTCGGAATGAAAAACAAGATGAATCTGAGAAATGGATAAAGATAATAAGAGTCTTTTAAAAATACTTCATTCTCAGCTTTCAAATCTTTCACACTCAGTTCAGAATGAAGGTTTGTTTTGTTTTGTTTTGGAGGGGGGAAACTGAAACACAGAAAAACAATGGGAAAGCTATAAAAAATATATAGGAAGGATCATTTAGGATTTGTTTTGAAATATAGTCTAGAGATAAAGGAGCAAGACTCTTAAATCTATATTATGAAATTCTGATCCAAGCATTTTGGTCTCATCAGATTTAAGGGTCCTAAACATGGCCAGATTTCCAAACCTCTAAGGAGTGTTTTACAGAAATGTGATACACTGGGTAATTTAAACATTAATTCAAACAAATTAAAGTGATCCAGTTCAGCATCCTCTCCTGGGCAATCTCCTAACTATGAGGCTATAAACATTAATTCTGTACTCTCTTAATTCACTGGATGGTGCTAAAACCCAACCCATTCTTACTCAACTGCCTGTGACACTGGATGTTATTTCCCATAAAACTCATTAAGTGACTACCCTCTGCACTACTATCAATGATATCTTTTCCACCCCTAATCTGAGGATTGAACAAAATGCACATGCTCTCACCCCAGAAGCTCCCTCTCTTAACCAATGTAACATCAAAGCTTTCTCCAGTAAGGACAGTTCACATAAATACATAAAAGAAAATAAGCTGCTAGGCAGAACACTTCCCTGGTTTTCAGGGTTTGTAAAAATAATACATCATATAATGTCCTGGCTTAGGAAAAAATATAACAATGCCACAAAACCCTTAGATTTTTGACAAGAATTCCATCAACTCTTACTCCAATCTAACAAAGTTGTATTCAATTATTAGGTGGAGAAGATGGACAAAGTCAAGTTCCAAATGATGAAATCATTTAATACTCCAGTAAAAGACAAAACTTGCCTAGCATATGATTAAAATTGTCTTTGTATTCTTTACTTTCATTTATATTCTTTCCTCCTACTTACAAGTATTATTAACATATCAATATGTCCTGAAAGTCTCATAAATCCATCTGTTCTGTGAAGTGTGACAATACTTAAAGGACACTTTTGGTGGCCTTAAAAAGTATTTTTAAGGTATTTTCTTGAATACTAGTTTAAAACAGATGTTTCTCAACCGTTCATGATGATCAGCAATTTTTCCTTTCCTTAAGTAGAGGATTCTACACATAATTACAATTACCAAAGTTTCATGTGAAGAATCCCTTAGGACGCTTTAAAAGGGGGAGGGGAGCGGAGAATATTTTTTTAGATGTTACCATGTGAGTAAATAAAGTTCTTCCTTAATAAATATTTTTGAGTCATGCCAGTAGTGCCATTCCTTAACACAACACAATTATACTTATGCCTGGATATAAATGGAAAACAGCTCTTATACATGACAAGATGTGCTCTATTAAAAACAATAGGCTAGAGACGCCTGGCTGGCTCAGTTGGTGGAGCCTGCAGGACTCTGGATCTGGAAGTTGTGAGTTTGAGCCCCATGTTGCGCAGAGATTAAAAATAAAATCTCAAAAACCCCAAACTCGTATAGGCTAGAAGTGAGGGACCCCCCCCCCGATTTCAACTAAAAGAACACAAGTCACACCTTAAGCCAAAGTTGGTGATTAAAAAAAACTCAGTGATCAATAAAAGACCCTAAACCTAATTAGAACTTCACATTATTTCCTCTCATCCCATTAATAAAACTCAAAAGACTGACCTACTGAAAACTACACATCAGCATTACAGTACCGAGAAAAAGAAGCCAAAACAAATGCAGAGCCATAATCTGAAAAGCCAGTTTATCACATTGTCATATCCAATGTTAAATTCTCAACATTATAAAATGCTTTTATTTTATTTATTTTTTTTTTAATTTTTTTTTCAACGTTTATTTATTTTTGGGACAGAGAGAGACAGAGCATGAACGGGGGAGGGGCAGAGAGAGAGGGAGACACAGAATCAGAAACAGGCTCCAGGCTCTGAGCCATCAGCCCAGAGCCTGACGCGGGGCTCGAACTCACGGACCGCGAGATCGTGACCTGGCTGAAGTCGGACGCTTAACCGACTGCGCCACCCAGGCGCCCCTATAAAATGCTTTTAAAAAGGATAAAGAACTTAAAGATTCCAATCAGTGGCTTGTTTGAAACTCATGCGGTAGCAGCCTACTACTTTCTGTACCCTAGTAACAATAAAATCATGTAAAGTCTAGCAATTACTCCTTTAAAAAAAAAAACCCTTTACTTTTAATCCTTACTAAACTGCTGAATTTTAAGATTACCGTGATGAATTAAGAGTTCAACCACTTAATTACTAATTCTGCAATTTACCCACAAAAGTGGTGACATCAGAACATATCAAGTTCCAAAAGCAATTCCAAAAACATTCAACACAGGCTGGATTAATTCCTCAAAAAATATTTAAGTGATGGTCCCTTCTCCACGACACAGGCAACTCCAAAATAAAAATAAATTAAGTACACAAAAACAGGAAGAAAAGGAGTGCAGAAAACTTGCCACTGAACCCCAAACCGCTGTCAGATTACAAAGTTAGAGAAGTATCTCTACGCTGCTTTAACAAAAAAGAAGCCTGCAATATGCTCTCCTCCCCTCCTTCCGAGGAAAAATCAAGTTGAAAAACGCCACAAGGCACAAGCACCCCAAGAACCTGGATGTAACACCCCTCGGCCTCTCCCACCCCAATCTTCATTTTAAATAACATTTGAGAAGGATAATCAGACTTCCACGTTTTTGGATTAGCCAGTTACCGATGCTCCCAAGAACGCAGAAATCAAACAACCCAGTTCAACTCCCAGGCCGACTGCAGCAACCCTCGGGTCTCCATGAAAGTTGTTCCAAAAGTACTAGAATGAACAGTCCCACAGGAGACGTAATGGCGGTTAGTCTCCTGCCAGGCGCTCGCACAACCGGTATCTATCTTCAACCAGCAAATATCTGGAGCCCATGTGGCCCTTACCTTCTTTCGTCTGCGCGTTGGTGATCTGCAGGTCGCAGTCGGCAGCTTTCAACTTCTCTCTCCCCATAATCTGCTTCTTTAAATCGCAGAGGGAGATGTGGAGCCCATCAAAGGTGACGGTATCATAGTTGAGTTTAGAGGAAAATTTATAATGCACACAGGACATGGTGCCAAAGGATTCCTAAGGTTCAGCGAGGAGACGTGGACACTCTCAATATATGTATATTTATAAACTTAAGAGCAAAATATGTACACACAGAAACACTCAAAAGACACCGAAGGACCCTAAGGCCTGAGATTAAATACCCCCCAACCACAAGCAGGGGTTCGTAAAAACAATAATCCAGAACCGCCCCTCCCGACCCCGGTACTCAGAAGCACTTCATACGGGAGGAAGCGGACGAGGACGGGGAAAGGGGAAATCGAGAATCCGCCAACGGGCACAATGTCACCCGGCTGGGTCCCCCTCGCTCATGCTAAGGGCCGGCAGGAGACGGGGGGCAGGCGGTGCAGTCAGTAGCGGTCAGTCCACACGTTAGAGTCCGAATGACCCCGCGGGGTCAGGGGTCCATAGCGCGGCCGCACCTCCCGGTTGTTCTCTCTTTCCGTGGATTGGGGTGACCCAGGCCCCGGGAGAAGGTTGGGGGAGAGGGCCTAGGCCCGGAGTCCACGAGCGGCCTCTCGCCTCCTCCTGGCTTCCGGACGACCGGCGTCAGCTTCCCCAGGCCCAGGCCCCCCCACACACAAACCCCTGTCGCCTGCTCCCCGGAGGCCACGAGCGGCCCGCGGCCTAGGCCAAAAACGCGCGGTCGGCGGAGGAGAGGCCTTCTCGCAGGCCGCCCCCGGCTCCGCCTCCCCCCCGCCGCCGCCGCCGCCTCAGACACAAAGCCGGTACTAGGCCTCAACTAGGCCTCGAAGCACTTCCTCACCACCCCGGGCCCCAGCCAGCGGCCGGGTGGCTTTGGCGGACCCTGGGGACGCCGCCGAGGCTCCCCGACGCTTCCTCTCGCCGTGTGCTCCGCGCTTCTCTCGCCTTTCGCTCCCGTCGCCTTTCGGCCGCGAACCGCAAGAGTAGGCCCGGAAACGGCCGGGCAACGGCAAGGGCTTCGGGGCTCTCTTTTTGTTCTGCCCCCCTGCCGCTCTCGGGCCCTCACCCAGCGCCGGCGACACCTCCAAGCCAGCCACTATGGCGGACGCGGCCTGGCTTCGGGCGAGCGCCCCACTCCGGGGTCTCTTAAGCAGGGATTGCACGGGCGGCGCGCGCGAGGCGGGGCTGGCGTGCGCGGATAGGCGGGCCGGGAGGCGGGGCCCGTGGCGTCACAAAGCGCACCGGCCCGCCCACGTGACCCCGCGCTTTGTGACTCTGGAGCGCGGAACCTGAAACAGCCGAGAGAACGGAAGAAACCATCCGCCCCGAGAGGGAGGGGGCGATGCGTGGAGGGCCGGCTCACGGGGCGGCTCCGGGGGGGGGTGGGGGGTGGGGCGCGGATTTCTCCTGCTACCGTGCTGGTTAGTCTCCACCGCAAAGTGGAGTGCCTTGGGGTGGCGGGTTAACTCCCTTTCTCCGCAGTCCCCACCAACTCCCCCAAGTCCACCAGTTCAAGTAAACATTATGGTTGCTATGCAATGAACTGTGGTTGCTATGCAAGCGCCCCCTAGCCTCCCCTTCCAACAAACCAGCCACCTTACGCTCTTCCTAAGTGGAAATTCTGGAGCAGCCCCCTAACTGGAACTGACCACCACTAGAAAGATTTATTGAGCTCTTGCTA